>NW_027256888.1:9317660-9566229 GCF_029215685.1 Pituophis catenifer annectens
AACAGAAATAACACACCGAGAATCAGATAAGCAGCAAGAGAATGCAAGGTTTTCCATATGAAAAACGTAGACCCTGCCACAATAACCAGAGGGACAAACTGGAGTGAAATTCAGAGGACAAGAAAATAATAACAAACATAACAAGCTGTAAATCACAGGTAGTCCTTAACTTACGACCACAATTGAGCCCAAAATTTATATTTGTTAAGTCAGGAATTTGTTAAGTGAGATTTGCCCCATTTTTACGACCTTAGCCGCCCCGTTTGTTAAGTAAATCGCTGCAGTTGTTGAATTAGCTACACGGTTTCCCCGATGACTTTGCTTGGCAAAAGGTGATCACATGACCACCCCGGGATACTGCAACCGTCATAAATGTGAATCATCTGTCAAGCATCCAAGTGTATGCTGCAAGGGTCATACGTGTGAAAAATGATCGTAAGTCGCTTTTTAAAATGTTGTTGTAACATCTGACAGTCGCTAAACGAACCGTTGTAAGTGGAGAACTACCTGTAAAACTATCCTTAAAGTAATGATCCAGAATGAGGACCAGTAATGGATTAACTTTCTTCCAGCTATTATGCAACATGTATTATACTTTAATAGCAAGCATTACAACAGCTTAAAAGCTTATTTCAAACAATGATTTTTCCAGAAGAATATTGGGATGCATTAAATTTAATTATCCTGCATACGGGTAAATTTTAAAGAGCCACATCTATTGCAAAGTTCATCAAAAGCGCATTTTTTGGTCTTATTTTTCTACTCTGTTTCGAAAGAAAGGTGCATTTGTACATTCTCTGAAATTTTAAAATGATAGAAACGGTACTAAATGTTAGGTAAAGGTAAAGGTTCCCCTCACACATATGTGCTGGTCGTTCCCGACTCTAGAATTATAGAAATCCAGAATTTTAGAAGAAAAATATGGAAACAATGCAACCCATTTGACTCAAGGAATTTACAAAATATGGGAGAACCTGGTGATTTTGCCAACGTCTGAATTTTGATCACACGATCCTGAGAATACTACAAAGGTCGTAAGTGCGAAAAGTGGTCATAAGTCACTTTTTTCAGTGCCATTATAACGTTGAATGGTCACTAAAGGAACTGTTGTAAGTTGAGGACTAACTGTACACTGTAATTGTTTTAGATATCAACTGAAAGGTATTTCATCTGGATTAATGGCATTTAAACAAGGAACAGCTTCTTCTTATGATACTTTTCAGGTAAAGGGAAAGGAAAAGGTTCCCCTTGCACATATGTGCTAGTCGTTCCTGACTCTAGGGGGCGGTGCTCATCTCCGTTTCAAAGCCGAAGAGCCAGTGCTGTCCGAAGATGTCTCCATGGTCATGTGGCCGGCATGACTAAATGCCAAAGGTGCATGGAACGCTGTTACCTTCCCACCAAAGGTGGTCCCTATTTTTCTACTTGCATTTTTTTACGTGCTTTCGAACTGCTAGGTTGGCAGAAGCTGGGACAAGTAACGGGAGCTCACCCCGTTACGCGGCACTAGGGATTCGAACCGCTGAACTGCCGACCTTTCGATCGACAAGCTCAGCGTCTTAGCCACCGAGCCACCGCGTCCCTCTAAATGTTACAGATAGGTAAAAAGGCCCGTTTCATGGAAGAGCAACTGAAAGCAGGAAAATGAGAAATGCACAAATAAGCTACTGCAGAAAATGGACTGGGATATACAGGTAGTCCTCGACTTACAACAGATCGTTTAGTGACCGTTCAAAGTTACAACAGCATTGAAAAAAGCGACCTGGGACCGTTTTTCAGACTTAAAACTGTAAGAACACCCCCCCCCCCCTTTCCTGGTGGCCTTGTGATCAAAATTTGGAGGCTTGGCAACTGGCTCATATTTAAGATGGCTGCGGGGTCGTGTGATCACTTTCTGTGACCTCCTGCCAAGCAAAGTCAATGGGGGTTCACTTAACAACCGTGCTACCCATTTAACAACTGCAGTGAGGTCACTTAACAAGTATGGCAAGAAAGGCCATCAAATGGGACAAAACTCACTTAGCAAGAGAAATTTTGGGGTCGGTTGTGCTCGTGAGTTCGAGAACTGCTTGCCTGCAGAACATTTTTTCCTCAACAGAAATAATTCAGTAAGGCACTGATTTTCCTCAGTTTTCATTAAAAAAAAAAAAAAGGAATACAAGTAAATCGGGCTTACTCCCAGGACCCCTGTCAATCTTTTTACTTTGATTGTTGTTTCAGAAGCTGAATTACACAAATCAGGCCTGTCAAACTCAAGGCCCGTTGGCAGATCTGGCCCTGAGCCCACCCTGGAAACAGTGAAGGACTAACCCGCGGTGCCTCTGCCAGTGAAAACGGAGCTCGCGCAGGCCGCATGCGACCCTCTTGAGCTCCGTTGTCACTGGCAGAGGGTTGCAGGAGGCCGTCCCAGCTGAAAACGGAGTTCGCGAGGGCCGTGTGAGCCCCCCGAACTCCATTTTCACTGGCAGAGGGTTGCAGGAGGCCATCCCAGGTTAAAACGGAGGTCGCGAGGGCTGCGCGTGTCCCTCCTGAGTTCTGTTTTCTCTGGCAGAGGGTTGCAGGAGGCCGTCCCAGCAGAAAACGGAGCTCGCGAGGGCTGTGCGTGCCCCCTAAAGCTCCGTTTTCACTTGCAGAGGGTTGCAGGAGGCCATCTCCGAAAACGGAGCTTGGGAGCTTCTTCTCGCTGGCAGAGTGTTCAGGCCACCACAGGCAGCTCCCAACACGAGTAATGTCATGCTGGCCACACCCACCCTGCCCCCCATGAGGCCAAACTCAACCGTGATGCGGCCCTCAATGAAATCGAGTTTGACACCCCTGACAGAAGGCCAAAAATAGGCCGAAACATTTTCCTTCTATAGTGGGATTTACATACTCCACCCTGCCAAAGATATTCATGAGATGCAAAGAAAGTGGTAATTCAATGCATTTGTCGTCATGAACCACAGACATCAAGGTTTGAACATTTCCCAATCCTTGTTTGGTTAGTTAGTTAGTTAGTTAGTTAGTTAGTTAGTTAGTTAGTTAGTTAGTTGGTTATTTATTTATTTATTATTTATTATATGCCGCCCTTCTCTGGAAACTCAATGTGTTAAGCAATAGCCTTCATACTTTTGTATATTTTATACAAAGTCAGCTTATTGCCCCCACAAACCGGGTCCTCATTTTACCCACCTTAGAAAGGATGGAAGGCTCAGGCGACCTTGAGCCTGGTGAGAATTGAACTCGCAGTAATTACAGGCAGCTGGATGTTAAATGCTGCCTTAGTAGGAGGCATTAGCCTCCTACGCCACTCAGGTTAAGACCATCAAGTAACATTTATAAAATATTCTGTCTCTTCAACGTCTTTCTTGGCTTGAGCATTTCAAATGAACGTTTCTTTACCTCGAATGAACGATCTGGGTGGGGTAGCACTATTGTACGCAAAGTGTTCCAACACTGAAGTGTCTCGGGAGAAACAAAGCAACACCTGTGGAAAACACAAACACACTTATCAGAAAGTTATCGGTGAAGGATAAGCTCATTTTTAACCGAATTATCGAAAAAAGACATTTCCTGCAAAGGTGAAAGTTTTACTACATGTTAAGGACAAGCAAAATGCTTAGATTAACCCCCTCCAACTGAATGATGGCTCTCATGTTCCTGGAAAAGCAACAGGTATGCTTCGTCCTATTTGAACTTTTTTTTTTATCAGTTTATTTATACATTTTCATTTTACACACAAAAGTGCTTGGTGAACAGCGCATTGTCTGGGTCAAGTTGCTTATATAGCAGGGGTGAAATGCTCCCGGTTCAGACTGGATCGCCCGATCCGGTAGCGATGGTGGTGGGTGGTTCGGAGAACCGGTAGCAAAAATCCCTGCGCCCCCCCCCCCCACCATGCCCAGCTGAGCCGCACGATCATCAGAGGCTTTTTTTTTAAGCATTTTTTCTACCACCTCTTCCGACGAAAACATGCTTTTAAAAGTAAAAAAAAAAAAAAGCCTCTGCTGATCACGCGGCTCAGCTGGGATCGTCAGAGGCTTTTCAAAGCATTTTTCTCTGCAACCTCTTGGCCGAAGAGGTGGTTAAAAAAAATGCTTTGAAAAGTCTCTGACAATCCCAGCTGAGTTGCCTGATTGTCAGAGAGGCTTTTCAAAGTATTTTTTAAAAAGCCTCTCTGACGATCCCAGCTGAGTTGCCTGATTGGCAGAGGCTTTTCAAAGCATTAGAAAAAATGCTTTGAAAAGTTAAAAAAAAAAAAAGTTAGCCACGCCCACCCACCCCACCAAGCCACGCCCACAGAACCGGTAGTAACAAATTTTGCATTTCACCCCATTATATAGTAATCCTTTTCTAACTCCTAATGTCCACCTCTGTCATCCAAACCATTTGTAAAACAAATCCCATTTTTGAAAGTACTCTGTATCTTCCCTTTCTTTTATCTTTAACGTCCATCTGTCCGTTTCTGCACAATCTAATTTTTTTTAAAATTACATCTTCTTCTATAGGTGTATTCTCGTTTTTCCAGAACTGTGCAAATACAATTCTTGCTGCTGTCAAAACATGTAGTATTAAATAAGACATCCCCTGATAATAAGCCCAATTGGGCTTTTGAGCGCATGCGCTAAAAATAAGCCTCCCCCGAAAATAAGCCCTCCCCGAAAATATTTAAATGCAGAGCTGGAAATCAGGTAAGATGGCAAGAGGAGTCCCATCTTGCTCCACGCGCCCCAAAATAATAAGACCTCTCCAAAAATAAGGCCAAGCACTTATTTCGGGGTTCAAGAAAATATAAGACAGGGTCTTATTTCTGGGGAAACATGGTATGTTTCCTTGATGAATATGAGTAAAGACGAAGACACTCAGGAAAGGAAGGAGCCAACAGAAAAAATGGAGGAAAAGACTGAGCTGAAGAACCAGAGAATAAAAGAAGGTGGAGATAACAATGAAAATAACAGTGACTGATGAATTAAATCGGGGGAAAATATATTAAGAGAGTTGAGAAGAGAATTAGAGATATAGGAAGATGCTTTTGAAAGGGAGATAGTGACCTGGGTAGGAAGTGTGGAAATTAGGCAGTGGAAAAGGGTAGAGGTGGGAGAAATACCTAGATTGAATAGCTAAGAAGTAGATACAGACAGAGATAAAGATCCAAGAGAGGAATATGGGAGGCAAGTAAAAAAAAAAAGCATAGCAACTAAAGTATTGAAGCGGGCAAGAGACGATGGATAGATGATCTATCTTTTTTGTTGTTGTTCTGATTTGCTTTTCTTTTTCTCTTCTCTTTTAGGTAGGTGACATGACTAGAAGTTAGGTAGGATAGAAAGAAAACGTCTCTTAATAAAGGGTGACATGATTAAAAGCGAGAATAAGAAATAGAAATAAGAGAAAAGGGGGAATATTAGTGTATACACTTTTATATAATAAAATAAAAGCAATAACAAGAGAAAACATGGAATAATTGAATAATGACAGATTTGCAACTTAATATAAATGTGTATTATTATTAGAAATATATAAGTTGGTTGGATGTAATAACTATGATTAATTTTACCAATTTTATTTGTATTAGAATGTACGACACCCAGGTGCCACACTGGGTGTTCACTCATTGATACATACATATATAAAATAAAATAAAAAACTTGGAAAAATATATATATATATATATATTCTCTGGTACTACGCCTAACAAAAATATTCCTGTCTTATAATCTATATGCTGCTTCAACATTTTTTCCAACCATGTTCCAACCATTTTTTTCCAGTAATTCTTCCTATTTGGACCTTTTAAGGAGTATTGTAAAAATAACCTCCAGTTTTCTAGGTTTTTTAAGGCAGTGGTAGAGAAAACTGGATCACCAACAAAGAGTTATCTCCCAATTTTTCTATGTATAAACTCAGAACCCTATACACACACGACTGCTCCTTTTATTCTGCCGCAGGAAAAAAAAACCCACACAAATCTACAGCAAATTCATTTCCACGAGTGATAACTCTAATGTGGGACGTGCTGCAGCTTATCTTTTTATTTTAAACAGAATTTTTCCAACGCCATGACAATGTTTCCCAGTGTAGGGCCTGTGCGGAGAGAACCTTTCCGTTTAATATTTAATATAAACAAAATCCTCTGAAAATTGTATTTGTCAAAGAAAAGCAGAAAGGTCTTGAAAATCCGGTCTGGGCTTCTGATAGAAGACAGAATAATTTTCTGCCCGAGATATGGGCTCACCTTCTTGAATAACTTACTACTTCGCTGGTTAACATTTTTTCAGAGGGCAAAGTCCCTTTATCTTAAATACACACTTTCAGCACTACTTATCAAACCCCGTGCTCCTATCCAAACTCTTAAAATATACCACAGCCAGCAAAGTAGTAATAAACAGGAAAAATTAAAAGCTAGTTTATAAGGACCCACGTCAGCAGAAAGAGGAGAGAAAATTATGGATTCAGACAAGTGTTCAGCCATACAGATTCTTCCCTATCTTCCTTCCTTCCCTCCTCCCTCCCTCTTCCTTCCTTTTCTCCTTCCCTATCTTCCTTTCTTTTCCTTCCTTTTCTTCCCCCTTTTTGCTTCCTTTCCTCCCTATCTTCCTTCCTCCCTCCCTCCCTTGTCCTTCCTTTTCTCCTTCCCTATCTTCCTTTCTTTTCTACCTTCCTTTCTTCCCCTTCTTGCTTCCTTTCCTATCTTCCTTCCTTACACCCTCTTCTTCCCTTTTCTCCTTCCCTACTTTTCCTTCCTTCCTTCCCCCTCTTCCTTCCTTTCCTATCTTCCTTCCTCCTTCCCTATCTTCCTTTCTTTTCCTTCCTTCTTTTCTTCCCTTCTTGCTTCCTTTCCTATCTTCCTTCCTTCCACCCTCTTCCTCCCTTTTCTCCTTCCCTATTTTTCCTTCCTTCCCCCTCTTGCTTCCTTTCCTCCCTATCTTCCTTCCTCCCTCCCTCGTCCTTCCTTTTCTCCTTCCCTATCTTCTTTTCCTTCCTTCCCCTTCTTGCTTCCTTTCCTATCTTCCTTCCTTCCACCCTCTTCCTCCCTTTTCTCCTTCCCTACTTTTCCTTCCTTCCTTCCCCCTCTTCCTTCCTTCCCTCCCTATCTTCCTTCCTTCTTTCCTCCCTCCCTCTTCCTTCCTTTTCTCCTTCCCTATCTTCCTTTCTTTTCCTTCCTTCTTTCCTTTCCTTCCCCTTCTTGCTTCCTTTCCTATCTTCCTTCCTTCCACCCGCTTCCTCCCTTTTCTCCTTCCCTACTTTTCCTTCCTTCCTTCCCCCTCTTCCTTCCTTTCCTCCCTATCTTCCTTTCTTCTTTCCTCCCTCCCTCGTCCTTCCTTTTCTCCTTCCCTATCTTCCTTTCTTTTCCTTCCTTCCCCTTCTTGCTTCCTTTCCTATCTTCCTTCCTTCCACCCTCTTCCTCCCTTTTCTCCTTCCCTACTTTTCCTTCCTTCCTTCCCTCTTGCTTCCTTTCCTCCCTATCTTCCTTTCTTCTTTCCTCCCTCCCTCTTCCTTCCTTTTCTCCTTCCCTATCTTCCTTTCTTTTCCTTCCTTCTTTTCTTCCCCTTCTTGCTTCCCTTCCTATCTTCCTTCCTTCCCCTCTTCCTTCCTTTTCTCCTTCTCTATCTTCCTTCCTTCCTTCCTTCCTTCCCGTGTCAAGTGCAATTTAACAACTGCAGTGATTCACTTAACAAATGTGGCAAGAAAAGTCGTAAAACAGGACAAAACTCACTTAACAAATTTCTCACTCAGCAACACAAATTCTGGGCTCAATTGTGGTTGTAAATCGAGGACTGCCTGGATTAGCCTTAGTTTGGCAGAGATTCTATCCACTAAGTGTAATCAAATAAAAGACTGGAGTCCATCGCCTTTCAGTGTGTCTTTGGCCTTGAGCCTGACATATGCAGACACAGAGCAGACTCCATGAAATTATACGCAAATGGAAACGTTCTGTCCTCTTCGTGCTTATCCAACAGTTATTGATATATCCAAATTAGTCATTATAAAGAGTCCCAAAGAAATGAACATCTGACGGGATATCCTTATCACTCGGAAGCAGAATTTGGCAATTAAGTAGGCAACCTGAGCATTTGCGTCTGCTCTAAGTGACTCTGTTTGACCAGACAAATTCTTTTCAGAAATGGTTGAAATAGCTTTTGTCGGAGATTTAAAAAAAAAAAAAAAAACAGAACACAGGAAACAATGTTCCGCCTTCAATTCTGCCTGAACTGCACGGTTATTAAGTCTGTGATAATGAGAACTGTATTAAATCCAACTTCCAACATTCCCGATGGTAGAAAATTAAAGCGAATTCACACAAAGGGAGCCTGGATGATTTCTAGTCCAGCACCTTTGCTCGAGTCGGAGATCCTGTACTATTCAAGTTGACTGTCCGATCTCTTCTTAAAAACCACCAGTGATGGGGCAACCATAATTTCTGGAGGCAAACCGGTCCACTGTTTTACACCATTGCTCTCTGTGTCAGGAAATTTCTCCTAGGTTGCTTCTCTCCTTGATTGGTTTCCAACCATTGCTTCTTGTTCTGCCTTCAGGTGCTTTGGAAAATAAACTGACCCCCTCGTCTATACCAATATCTGAGGCAGCCCCTCAGATATTGGACCGCTGCTATCCTCTCACCCCTAGTCATTTTTTAAAAATTGAGAATAGAACAGAACAGAACAGAACAGAACAGAGTAGAGTAGAGTAGAATATTGGAAAGAATAGAATAGAATAGAATAGAATAGAATAGAATAGGAGTAGAGTAGAGTAGAGTAGAGTAGAGTAGAGTAGAGTAGAGTAGAGTAGAGTAGAG
Source organism: Pituophis catenifer annectens (assembly GCF_029215685.1). Lineage (NCBI taxonomy): Eukaryota > Metazoa > Chordata > Lepidosauria > Squamata > Colubridae > Pituophis > Pituophis catenifer. Next base: position 9,326,434 of record NW_027256888.1, read on the forward strand.
TAGAGTATTGGAAAGAATAGAGTAGAGTAGAGTAGAGTAGAGTAGAGTAGAGTAGAGTAGAGTAGAGTAGAGTAGAGTAGAATAGAATAGAATAGAATAGAATAGAATAGAATAGAATAGAATAGAATAGAATAGAATAGAATAGAATAGAATAGAATAACAGAGTTGGAAGGGACCTTGGAGGTCTTCTAGTCCAATCCCCTACTTAGCCAAGAAACCCTACACCACTTCAGACAAATGGTTATCCAACATCTTCTTAAAAACTTCCAGTGTTGGAGCATTTACAACTTCTGGAGGCAAGTTGTTCCACTGATTAATTGTTCTAACTGTCAGGAAATTTCTCCTGAGTTCTAGGTTGCTTCTCTCCTTGATTAGTTTCCACCCATTGCTTCTTGTCCTGCCCTCAGGTGCTTTGGAGAATAGCTTCACTCCCTCTTCTTTGGGGCAGCCCCTGAGATCTTGGAACACTGCTATCATGTCTCCCCTAGTCCTCCTTTTCATTAGTTCCTGCAACCGTTCTTTATATGTTTTAGCCTCCAGTCCTCCAATCATCTTTGTTGCTCTCCACTGCACTCTTTCTAGAGTCCCAACGTCTTTTTTTCCATTGGGTTTCCTATCCGCTGGTTCTCTTAAGATGATTTGAAAGGTGCATTTGGTGTCAATTTCAACTATCCGTTCCCTTGCAAAGATTACCCAGCTGTCTAGCTATGAACATCAAGGTCCGTTTCACCTGAAAGGCCACCTACAAACATAAAATGCTGGCTAGAAACGATGCAGAAGAGAACACTGACTTCAACTCTGTAGCATGCCTAGCTTGGCATATGTACAGTATGCGATCCTGATGTTTTACAGCTTGGGTAATGCAGCTTTCTTCTATTTCAATAAATAGATGTTTTAGCTAATTGCTCTTAAGGCTGTAGTTTTACAGTACTTCCCCAAAAATAAGATGGGTCTTATATTAATTTTTGTTCCAAAAGACACATTAGGGCTTATTTTCTGGTTAGGTCTTATTTTGGGGAAAATACGGTACTAAATGCATCAATCTGACTGACAATCTTAATTGGGGCTTATTTTGGGGTAGAGCTTATATTATGAGCATCCTGAAAAATCATGCTAGAGCTTATTTTCCGGTTAGGGCTTATTTTGGGGAAAATACGGTACTAAATGCATCAATCTGGCTGACAATCTTAATTTGGGCTTATTTTGGGGGTAGGGCTTATATTACAAGCATCCTGAAAAATCATGCTAGGACTTATTTTCCGGTTGGGTCTTATTTTTGGGAAAAACAGGGTAGTTAGATGGCATCTTCAATATCACAAGCTTTTATTTTGAAAGCTTTCTTCATCGCAAGGCAATCAGACAAATATCTTAATGATGATTTAGAGAGCATTAGTTTTTTTGCCTGTACTTTATTCTCAGAATATACAGAATCCTAAGTTAAGGAATGCTTATTTGATTCAACTAGGAAGAAAAAAAAAAGACACTTCCAACAGCTTTGACTAATTGAGTTGAACTTACCGTGAAAATGAGGTTCTAACCCCATGACATTTATACTGACATTATAATCAAATGTATGTTAGCAAATTTGCAAATGTAATAAACCTTCATTAAGAGAGATTTAAAAGAAGCGACACAGACAATTACAAACACAGACACAGCTTCATTTTTAATAGAAACAAAGGTCATATATTGTGGATGCATAAATTATGGGTGCCTTTCCAAGGGTCATAGTAAATTCTATTATATATAATATATATATTATAGGTTACTATAGGTTACTTCTTTTATATATGCCAAAGACCGGGCACAACAAATATCATTGGTTCCTTTTATCTTTAAATCATCTTTGAATGTTTAAAACTTGTATTCTTGATGCCCTTTCCAGAAGAACTCCTAAAAGGATCCAAATTTCTCATGAATGCCAGATTTTCTCCAAAACCTATGGCCAGTGGTGGGCTGCTGGGGGTTTGCAGAGGTTCGGGAGAACCTCTAGCTAAGATTCTGTGCAGTTCGGAGAACCTCCAAATCCCACTCCTGGTTGGCCCCGCCCCACCCCTCCCAGGAATTCCCATGTGGCCCGTTTTGGATACAGGTAAATGCAGGGCGCGTGCAGAGGCTTGGGGAGGGCGAAAAATGGGCTTACCGGAAGTTCTGGAAGGCCAGAAATGGGCCCGTTTCTAGCCTCCAGAGCCTGGGGAGGCCATTTTCACCCTCCCAGAGGCTCGACAAAAGCCTCAGGAGCCAAGGGAGGGCAAAAACGCCCCCCCCAGCCGTGGTGCAGGAGGCCGACTAGGCCACGCCCACCATGGTCATGCCCACTCAGCAACAGGGCAGAAAACCCCTTGCTAAAAATGTTGAAGCTCACCCCTGCCCATGGCCACTGCCCATTAATCTCCATTGCAAACAAAAGCAATGCTTAGAACAACTGTAGCTATAATGCTTCACATTTAATTTAAGAAAATTTGTAGGGTGCGCCAACTCACTCTCAGTAACTCAGGGCAGCTTATAAGGGGGGGGGGGAAACCCCAATATAAAAACAATTTAAAAATATATACCGATAGATAAAAATATATAGAGATAGATAGATAGATAGATAGATAGATAGATAGATAGATAGATACCGTGTTTCCCCAAAAATAAGACCCTGTCTTATATTTTTTGAACCCCGAAATAAGCACTTGCCCTTATTTTCGGGGAGGTTTTATTATTTTGGAGCGTGTGGAGCAAAATGGGGATCCTCTTGTCGTCTGATTTCCAGCTCTGTTTCCCTAACCCTAACCAGAGGAAATGGTGGGGACTGGCTGCGCATGTGGTTTAATATTTTTGGGGAGGGCTTATTTTCAGGGAGGGCTTATTTTAGCACTCAAAAGCCCAATTGGGCTTATTATCTGGGAGGTCTTATTTTAGGGGAAACAGGGTAACCCCCTGTTATTGTCCTCTTTGGCGACAATAATCAAGCGAGCCATTTGATGGGCACCATCCCACTGTGGGGTCCCCAGGCCCTTGGCAAACCAGGTCTTCAGGGAGCAAGTAGGGGCCAATCTTATGTCTGCAGTGATGATGATCTAAAGGTCCCCAACCCCCGTCCCACTACTGGGCCTTGGCCCGTTCGGAACAGGGCTGTTGGAAGTGGTATGCGAATGTGTGTGCCCCACAAAATATAAATGGAATTTACTCTTGTGTAGATACACACAGCAACGCACTGTAGCTCTACTTAAGAGCAGCTGTTGCATTACAAGTTTTATTTGATCTACAAAGTAAACAGAATAAACTCTACCCTGGCCCAAATGTCCTTCTTCCAATGACGAATGATTTGCCATTTGCTCCACGTAAATACTTACCTGATATAAATAATCCTCAAACACAAAGTAGTAGTCATCATTGCTGGCTGTCAATTTCACATCCTGAAATAAATAAATAAATAAATAAATAAATAAATAAATAAATAAATAAATAAATAAATAAATAACAGACAACTTTCTGAAGCTGAGCCACATCTTTTCCACGTGGGCACCTCTCACACCGTACACAATATAACAAGCCGCAGCACTATCGTCATCTAATGGCGTTAACAACAGTTCTGGCGCTACTCCTATATCAAGCTCAGTCTTTCTTCAACTTCTAATTTTCAAATGCAATGAAAAGTTCCCTTAGAATCATTGATCTATAATGAAAGAAACAGAATGACAGAGTTGGAAAGGACTTTGGAGGTCTTTTAGTCCAACCCCCTGCTCAAACAGGAAGCCCTACATCATTTCAGACAAATGGTTGTCCAATCTCGTCTTAAATACCTCCAGTAATGGAGCACCCACAACTTCTGAAGGCAAAAGCGGTTCCACTGATTAGTTATTTTCGCTGTCAGAAATTTTCTCCTTATTTCTAGCTTGGTTCTCTCCTTGATTATTTTCCACCCTTGGCTTCTTGTCTTGCCTTTAGGTGCTTTGGAAAATAGCTTGATCCCCTCTTCTTTGTGGCAGCCCCTGAGATATTGGAACACTACTAGCAAAACACTGTGGGATCCAAAAATGGGCATGTCTCAAATCTCCATTTATTCCGGCGGTTTATTATTTAACTCCCATGTGACTCCTCTCCTGCGCGAGCTGCATTGGCTTCCGGTGGACTTCCGGGTGTGCTTCAAGGTGTTGGTGATCACCTTTAAAGCGCTCCATGGCTTAGGGCCAGGGTACTTACGGGACCGCCTTCTGCCACAAATAGCCTCCCACCGGCCGGTTCGCTCCCACAGAGAGGGCCTCCTCAGGGTGCCGTCGGCTAGACAATGCCGGCTGGCGACCCCCAGGAGGAGAGCCTTCTCTGTGGTGGCACCTACCCTTTGGAACAATCTACCCCGAGATACGAGTGATCTCCGACCTCTGGACTTTTCGTCGGGCCCTAAAAACTCATCTCTTTCAGTTAGCCGGTCTCTCTTGATTTTATGATTTTATGGTTGGTTTTAAATTTTGATATGGATTTTAAATTGATAAATTTTAAACTATGGGCCAAATTTAATTATTTTAAATCTATTTTTAATCGTACTTTATGTATAAATGTTTTTATTTTGGCTGTCCACCGCCCTGAGTCCGAAAGGAGAAGGGCGGTATAGAAATTCGAATAATAAATAAATAAATAAACTAGTTAGCAGTCCAAACTAAGAGGGTTTTTCCCCCCATTTATTCAAGAAATGAAATGGCTTCTGATCACGTTTTTGAATGCCCGCGATTGTGCTTGGCCAGGCTGAGATATGCCACATTCCAAAGGATTCTAACTGCAAAAATGGGAATTCCGATAGCAAGAGTCACGCTGATTTTGATTCCTGTTAGTACTTCTACATAAACACCACATTCAAAAGATATATTATGGTGATCATAGCAGAACCATAGAGATTTTCGCTCCTTACTAGCCAGAAATTCAAGGCCCTTGGATTTGTTTGCTATCTGCTATCTTGCAAGCAGAACACAATTAATAAGGTTAGTCATTATAAAAGACATTAAGCCCGGTCAAAACAAACATTCCTTTTCACTACATAAAGCCTAGAGGCTGAGTAACGCATTAATTACTGACCACAGAAATGTGCAATTCAAAAATTACTCACTTTATAAATCAGACTGTCCACCAAAAGATTGTACTGGATCACGTTAGACTTCAGTTGTTCATAGTACAAGATATCCTAAAATGAAATAATAATAATAATAATAATAATAATAATAATAATAACAACAACAACAACAACAACAACAACAACAACAACAACAACAACAGTTCCTAGGTCCTTGGTTAGGACTCGAGCTGCTGAGCTATTAACCAGCCTCAAAGGCTGTGAATCTCACTAAAGATTAACCAATAATAATAATAATAATAATAATAATAATAATAATAATAATGCTATCGTGAAAGCGAAGATACAAAAATTCACTGACAATCCAAACTGGCGACTTTGCAACGACAAAGTCGAAACTGTTTCACACTTAATATGCGAGTGCAGCAAAATCGCACAAACTGATTACAAAGCTAGACACGACCAAGTTGCTAAATTAATCCACTGGTCATTATGTAAAAAATACCTGTATCCAAAAAGTCATGGGAGCACAAAGTGGAAAAAGTTGTCGAAAATGAGACAGTGAAGATCTTGTGGGACTTTCGAATACAGACTGATCGTCATTTGGAACACAACACGCCAGATATCACAGTTGTCGAAAACCAAAACGTACAATTTATTGACATCGCGGTACCAGGAAATGCCAGAGTCGAAGAAAAAGAACTGGAAAAAAATCATGAAATATCGCGACCTGGCCATCGAAACTACACAATTATGGATGAAACATATAACAGTGATAGTCATTGTCATCAGGGCACTTGGTACCATGTCCAAGAATTTTATAAGATACATCAACAAATTGCAGCTTCCTGCAATAACACCAGAGGAACTGCAAAAAACTGCGCTACTCGGAACATTGTATATCTTAAGAAGGTACTTGGTTGATACCTAGGATGCTCGCAGCAACCAGTATCAACCATTTGCACCAGTCAATGGTATTTGTGATGCATTTTTGAATGTTCAGTTGACTGAGTTTCATATTTAATGAATAAAAGATAATAGTAATATATAATTGTAATTACATTTGAATTAATGCAATCAAGGCCAGAATTTTTTTTTGGGGGGGGGACATCAAATGTTTTTAAGTGTAGATTGTGCAAAGTGGCAGAAGAAACAGTAAATTATATACTCCACTCAAGCAAAACAAAAAAAAAACCTGCACAAACTGAGTACACACAATAACGCAGTTGCGAAAAAGTTTCATTGGAGCATCTGTAAAACTTAGCATGTGCTGGGAATGAAAAACTGGTGGAAACACAGAATCGAAAAAGTAATTGAAAACAAGCAGCTTAAAGTATTGCGGGTTATCCGAGCATAGATTGGTAAAGTCTTGGTTCACAATAAATAAGATTTAATTAGGGTTGAAAAGGGGGGGGGAAAGTATGGATAATTGATGCTGCAATACCAGAGGGTAGTACAGGACGAAAAATTGACAAAGATGACAAACTATTAAGATCTGAAAACTGAAATAGAAAGTTTATGGTATAAACCAGCCATAGAAGTGCCATACCAAAAAATCTTGGATGGCATTTAGAAAAATCTGCGCATGGACAAAATTTCTACCTGTTAATTGCAAAACACTACATTATTTAGATCCACACATATACTACGCTTATACATCACAACATCAAGAATTTGATGCGTATGAAGACCTGTACCAGCTAAAGAACTGCCACCTCTGATTTTAAACAACTGTGAATAGATAATACTAAAATCAACAAATGTGACTGGAAACCACAGTTTAAAAATCTGCTAGTTTTACTTCGTTGTGAAACTGCCTGAATAAAAAGGGTTTATATTTACCTTTGCTGTGAATGAATTTAATTGAGTGCCTGTTTGATATGGTACATATTAGGGTTTTCGGCTGTAATAATGGTCTCAGTGTTTTTAAATATTATTGTTCTAAAGTTCTTACATAACCAGCTCTGATTATAGTGGAAAGGCAGAACTGAATTTCTTACGTAAATAAATGAGTTCCAAAAATAAAAAATGGAACTAGGAAAAAATTCATTCAGGATATCCGAATATAATCTCAGAAACTTTGTTAGATATTCATCATCAAAACAAATGAAACATATTTTATATCCAAGCAAGGAATAATAAATATTTTAAAACAAGGAAATATAAGATTCATTTCCATAGGTATTTATATTCTATTATTCAAACAGAAACTTTTATCAAAAGTGGACTTGAAAAATAATTAAGGGACATTTGTAGGGTATAATTTCATTTAAAAAAAACCAAATACAAACAAGGACAAAAAAATATAGTAGGAGTTATAAATGTTTTAAAAATTATATACAGTATATTATAGTGATTAAAACACTAAATGCAACAGAAGCGGGGTGGGAAAAAACTTTTTAAAAAATCCATGGGCATTAATTAATTCAAATTTTTGTCTCGAACATATAACACATATTACTTCAGCTCATTTTCACAGCTCTTAGGCAGAATAGACCAAATCCATTTCTTCGTATCAGGAGAATAATGAAATTCTTCCTAGGTTTACAAATTGAATTTCTCTGCCTTCTGAAAATACTGCATCAGGATTCAACAATTTCAGAAGATAAGTTAATTATTTGCTTGGCTGTGTTACATCCCAGACATTCTTAGGTTAGACATGATATTGAGGACAGTTTCCTTGTGGCGTCTGGCTCATTGAGGATAGAAAACAGGTGGCTGACTTACATCAGAGAATAGGTAAAAAGAAAGCAATTCCACTAACCCATCTGGACCAATTGACAGTTTAGAATAGAATACAATAACAGATTTGGAAGGGACCTTGGAGGTCTTCTAGTCCAACCCCCTGCTCAGGCAGGAAACCCTATACCAACGATAGGTAACCTTTTTGCCGTCGCATGCCAAAAGCGGGGGGAGCGGGATGGTGGGTCACGCTCGCTTGCGCCCACACCCATAATTCAATGCGCCTCACGCAGGTGCATGCAACCCCCCCCTGCGTGACCCCCGCTTTTGGCACACGATGGCACGACGGGCCCAATAGGCCCGTTTTTTCGCCCTCCCCAGGCTCCAGAGGCTTTCTTGGAACCTGGAGAAGGCGAAAATGGCCTTCCCCACCCCCCAGAGGCTCTCTGGAGGCCGGAAACAACCCGTCCCAACTTCCGTTGGGACCAGAAGGCCTGTTTTTCACTCTCCCCAGGCTCCAGAGGCTTTCTTGGAGCCTGGGGAGAGTCTTTGACTTATAACGGTTTGTTTAGCGACCGTTTAAAGTTACAGTGGCTCTGAAAAAAGTGATTTACGACCGCTTTTCACACTTATGACCGTTGCAGCCTCCCCATGGTCATGTGACCAAAACTCGGCCGCTTGGCAACTGACTCCTATTTATGACGGTTGCAGTGCCCTGGGGTCATGTGATCCCCTTTTACGACTGCTTGACAAGCAAAGTCAATGGGGAAACCGGATTCACTTAACAACCATGTTGCTAACTTAACAACTGCAGTGGTTCACTTAACAACAAGTGGCAAGAAAGGTCGTAAAATGGGGGCGAAACTCACTTCACCACTCTTGCACTTAGCAACAGAAAATTCGGGCTGAATTGTGGTCATCATAAGTCGAGGATTACCTGTATAGGACTACACACATGCCAGCTCTCCTGACATTCCAGTACAGTAGTCCTCAACGTACGACCACAATTGAGCCCCGAATTTAAGTCGCTAAAAGAACAAATTTCTAATTTTAGCGACTTAAATTCTGGGCTCAACTGCGGTCGTAAGTTGAGGACTAGTGCACTGGAATGTCAGGAGAGCTGGCATATTTTTGCACATGGTCATGGCAGGAATTCAGCATAAATAGAGAAAGCAAGAAAGAAAGATAAGAGCTGTACAATTCTCCTTTTAAGACAGCAGAAGAAAATATATAGTTACACAGCAGACACATTTAATATCATGTTTATTATCCTTGTGATTTTTCTCATAAACACAATTTGCTCTATTTTAGGGTTTTAACTGTGCGGTTAGGGAATGCATGTTATTTATCAGATGGCAGAATATGTAGTACATTCAACTAGGCAAGGATAAAGTCATTGTTACTTTTATGATAAAGGTAAAATGAACCAGATGTATTCAGAACATGTAAATAAAATCCTGTTGGTAAGTAAATTATAATCCAGGTAGTCCTTGACTTACGATGGTTCATTTACTGACCGTTCAAAGTTACGACGACCCTGGCAAAAGTGACGTATGACCGTTTTTCACATTTATGACCGGTGCAGCCTCTCCATGGTCACGTGACCAAAATTTAGCTACTTGACTCATATTTATGACTGTTGCAACATCCTGGGGGGGTCATGTGGTCACTTTTTGTGACCTTCTCACAAGCAAAGTCAATGGGGGAGCCAGATTCACTAAACAGCCATGGTACTAATTTAACAATTGCAGTGATTCGCTTAATAACGGTGGCCGGAAAGGTCGTAAAATGGGGCAAAACTCACTTAACAACTGTCTCCCTTAGCAAGAGAAATTTGGAGCTCAATTGTGGCCATATGTCAAGGATCGCCTGAATAGAACAATAACGTAAGTATTTCACAGTGACAAGTCAAATCTCATTAGATTTCTAGAAACATTGTTTAAATTACTGATAGCCATGACAAAGTTATTTTTTTATACTGTGCTAGCTTTCAATCATTTAAAAGATTCCAGGAAATCGAATTATACCTTATCTTTTAAAATGAGTATTTCCTCTGCCTGAATTATATTTTGACCTGTAATTCCCCAACATATTGGTGGCATCGTTTATTTTACGTATTAAATCAATTCAGTCTATCTCTCTAAGAAAGTCTGGCAGGAAACAAAATAAAAACAGACAACAATCGCATTAAAATAAAATTACTACTAACACTGTGTTGAAGCTCAACTAAACACAAAATCATTAGATCTCTCACTAACATGCCAATTGTGTTAGAACTTGAGGACTTTGAGGAGCATATGCACCGAAGGCAAATTCCTTGTGTGTCCAATCACACTTGGCCATTAAAGAATTCTATTCTATTCTATTCCATTTTAGTTCTTGGTTTTAGTTTTTATTATCTTAATTGTTTGTAATTTTATTATTCTTGTGAACTGCTCCAAGTTGTGTTCTAAAGATGAACTACATAAAACTTTTTTTCATAAAATAAACCCTTATGCCTGGGAGACAAGCCTGGGAAAATTAAAAAAAAAACTATATTAAAAAATATTATAGGCCCTTTATTTAAAAAAAATGCCCCCTGAATAACTATGCATATTAATCCATTAAGAATCGCAGTGATTTTTCATAAAGACGGAGTCAAAATCCACTTAACCTATAAAAACTCTTTAAGAGGTAATAGCTAAACTCATCCTGTAATTGTTTTAAATTTTGGAATCGTTTAAGAGAAAACAGCGATACAATTACAAAAATTAGCCATTTTCCCCAGTAATTCTGAAGAAATTGAAGAAGGAAAGATTGTCTAATGATAACAGGCTTTAAACTTTACTCCTTTACATTAACACTTCCACTTATCTTATTTCTAAAGTTAGCAATTCTTTCCCTGGCTGGAACCACGAGGTCAATTTAATTCCCTTTTTTAATGAAGGAGAGAATTGCAGAAGAGTATTAGTAGCAGTAGTTGCAATGTATGACTGTGAAAGTTGGACTATAAGGAAGGCTGAGCACCAAAGAATTGATACCTTTGAACTCTGGTGCTGGAGAAGACTCCTGCGAGTCCCTTGGACTGAAGTCGATCAAACCGGTCAGTCCTAGAGGAGATCAACCCTGACTGCTCTTTAGAAGGCCAGATCCTGAAGATGAAACTCAAATACTTTGGTCACCTAATGAGAAGGAAGGACTCACTGGAGAAGAGCCTAATGCTGGGAACGATTGAGGGCAAAAGGAGAAGGGGACGACAGAGAACGAGGTGGCTGGATGGAATCACTGAAGCAGTAGGCGTGAGCTTAAATGGTCTCCGGGAGATGGTAGAGGACAGGAAGGCCTGGAGGAACATTGCCCATGGGGTCGCGATGGATCGGACATGACTTCGCAACTAACACCACCACATTAGTAGTAGCCCTGAAATTTAGAGAGTCAGGGTAGAGAGCTTGAGATATATTCCCTTCTTAAAAGCAATCCTCTAACCTGCTGACCATGTTTACTTGAGAAGCTTAAAAAGAAAACCCGCATAAGAAGGAATAAGAAATGGAATGCTAGGGCAATTCCAAAGTTTTCTCCTTTTTCTGGGGACCATCTCCAAAAGGAACTTAGAATGTGTTTATATTTACTCTCCGTATTTGCATATCAAATACTCTGGGGGTTCAATTCAAAAGGGAAAGCTGTTATGGTTACATTAATAGTCTATTTATTCCAATGTTTTTTCCAGGAATGAGCATTCGGATTCACCCTTGGGACAAAGCAGGCTTGTCTGCTTTGGCCCAGATTTGATCAGGGTTTAAGGAGCCAAGCTTAGACACCCAGACACAGTATCCAGATCTCCTTGTCTCTGACCACACACACACACACACACACACACACACACACACACACACACGTGTGTTACCTGCTTCTTCAGCTCTGGATGAAGAAAAAGCATCTCTGGGACAACCATGATCTGGATGACTGAGAATCTCCATAGACATTGGTTTCTTATGGTTTATCAATTGTTGTTTGTAACATATGATTTATGATTGCAACTATGATTTATGACATATGACCTATTACTTGCTGTTGATATGTACACTGTGGGCTTATGCCAGAGACAATTTCCTTGTGTGTTCAAACACACTTGGCTAATAAAGAATTCTATTCTATTCTATTCTATTCTATTCTATTCTATTCTATTCTATTCTATTCTATTCTATTCTATTCTATTCTATTCTACTCTATTCTACTCTACTCTAATCTACTACTCTATTCTATTCTATTCTATTCTATTCTATTCTATTCTATTCTATTCTATTCTATTCTATTCTATTCTATTCTATTCTATTCTATTCTAGTCCCTTTCAATTCCATTCCATTTCATTCCACTCCAATAATACAAATAAAAGAAGTTCAAAACTTTTTTTAAAAGTATATTAAGACTAACAATAGGTTGGATTTACACTTTCAATCTGCACTCATATAATCTCTTTAGTGTAGTACCTTTCACTGTTCCAGGCAATCCCCTGACCCTTTAAAGTAGATTTCTAAGGATTGTAGCCATTTCTAGAATATGGTCCTCTTCTGCTGCAGGATCAACATCCTGTCCCAGAATAAAATTCACCCATTTGTGGCAAAGTAACGAGGGATCCAACTGATAATTTGCGCTACAATCAAAAGTCAATCTGCGAAGGCGAAACAATTTCCGGATTACTCCTTCTGTTCTGCTACTTATGCACTTCATTTTCGAAGTCAAGTTGCAATGACTTCTTGAAGTTTCTGAAAAATAAATCCTATCCGCTCCCAGACATTGATTTAAACTAGTTCCTTAATTAAGAGAAATGCTAGAGGCCTTTGAGCAGAATGGTACGACAGTAAAACGACTGCCAGGAAATTAATGTTCCTAATTATTCTACAGCTTTTAAAAGCTGCTACTAAATACAGTGCTGAAGTGGATAAACACAAACATAGTTGAATAATACCACGTGTTTCCTATTTCATAACAATACTATGCGTGTTTCCTATTTTGTAACGCAGATTGCTTTTTTTTTTTTAATTTGATTTATATGCCGCCCTTCTCCAGAGACTCAGGGCGGCTTACAATGCATTAAGCTTTTCCTATTGACCAGGCTTTCCAAGGTAAAGGTAAAGGTAAAGGTTCCCCTCGCACATATGTGCTAGTCGTTCCCGACTCTAGAGGGCGGTGCTCATCTCCGTTTCAAACCTGAAAAACCAGCGCTGTCCGAAGACGTCTCCGTGGTCATGTGACCGGCATGACTAAACAGCAAAGGCGCACGGAGCGCTGTTACCTTCCCACCAAAGGTGGTCCCTATTTTTCTACTTGCATTTTTTTACGTGCTTTCGAACTGCTAGGTTGGCAAGAAGCTGAGACAAATAACGGGAGCTCACCCCGTTAGGCGGCGCTAGGGATTCGAACCGCTGAACTGCCGACCTTTCGATTGACAAGCTCAGCGTCTTAGCCACTGCATCCCTCTTCTTTTCAGGTACCTCTCAGTAAATTGTGATTATTAGAAATTAACTGGACTCTCTAAAAAGAGGAAGGACTAGGGATTCGAACCACTGAACTGCCGACCTTCTGATCGACAAGCTCAGCGTCTTCGCCGCTGAGCCACCCCGTCCCTTTATGTTTAAGACTTCGCATACTGCAAATCATAAGAGTTAAGCACGTGTGGACAGGTACTATAATTAAATATTCCGTGGATCCATATCGTTTACAGATATGTTTGCACAACTGATTTATAGGCTGTAAAGGCACTGCAGTCATAAATCTGTAGATTAGCTTGTTTGAGTTCTCCCATTACTTTACAAGCAGTGTCAGAATAACTGTAGGATTAAATAACGAGGAAAAATAGACTAGCACTACCAGTCAGAGAGTCTAGAAGAATTATGGCTTTCCTAATGTCCACCCTGACTTTATAACAATATAATGCGGGTGTTCGCATTTTGCAGTGAAAAATGCTCATAATGTACAGGCAGTCCTTCAATGACAATCATTCGTTTAGTCATCATCATCATCATCTTATTTTAATGACCCGATAATCCCTAGCAGGGTGGAGTCTGGGCAACTGAATGGAGCGGAGTGTTTACTGGCCGGATGCCCTTCCTGAAGCCAATGAGGAGTTTTATTCAGCAGATACATTCTCATTGTGCCCAGAGAGAGAAATATCTGCCTCTATCTAGGATCGAACTCTCAGTTTCCTGATTGTGAGGTGAGAGCTCCACCTCTAGGCCATCGCACCACTCAATCATTCTTTTAGTGACCGTTCAAAATCATAATAGCACTGAAAAAAGTAATTTATGACAGTTTTTCATATTTATGACCATTGCCGTATCTCCAGGGTCACATGATCAAAATTTGAACGCTTGGCAACTGGCATGTATTTATAACAGTTGCAGTGTCTGAGAAGCAAAGTCAAGGGGGAAACCAGATTCCCGCATTATTAACTTAACAGCTGCAGTGATTCACTTAACAACTGTGGCGAGAAAGGTCATCAAACGGGGTAAACCTCACTGAACAACAGTCCTGCTTAGCAATGGAAATTTTGGGCTGAATTGTGGTCGTAAATCGAGGACTACCTGTATCAAAGACTGTAAGATACATTTAAAAATACACTTGTAAATTATCGACTGGGACCCACCAAGGCATATTATTAGCAAAAGAGATGAAATTATGTGGGGAAGGAGATTATTTATTTAGTTATTAAACTGCCATGCTGCCCATCTCCCCTGTAAGGCAACTCACAGATTACAAAAAGACAAATAGATAATTACAATGATGGCAATTAAAAAAATGTAAAACTAGAGAAAGAGAAACAGAAGTAAGAGATGAACGGCAGAGGCATGAGGTCTTTTACTCCCGCTAACCACCTCCGAGTAGTGGGCATTGAAACCCCTCCCCCTCGTGGCCCCAAGCCAACTGGTAAAAAAACAAGTTTTGGTTACAACTTTTTGATAAACTTATTCAACTGTTCTTTTTGACAGGATTAAACTGGATGCCTTTCAAGGGAGGAGCCACCTTAACCCATACTATACTTATGAGAAAAATGCTTTTTTCCCCCATGTTTTATTTGTTTTATTTATATAACATTAAATTTTCATCAAACAGTGTGTATTCTGGGTATAATTATGCTTAAATCATATTTATACATCTTTATTTTGATAGGTTATCACCATCATATTAATAGTATAACAACATAATAATGTAATAACCTTAATATTTAACATTTAACATCCTCATCTTTAACAATTCTCCTCTATACCATTTTCTCCATTTATATCTCTCCTTTCTAACTTCTGTTTCTGTTATCTAGCCATTGATAGAATACGTCCCATATCAAAAAATATTCAGTTTCTTCTTTATCCTTAACTGCAAGTGTTAATCTATCCATTTCTGCACAATCCAATATTTTTTAAATTACATTCCCTTCACACAGGATCTCATCACTTTTCCATTGTTGCGCAAATACAATTCTAGTTGCAGTTAATATAGGCAGGATCAAATATGAAGTCTTTTTATCATATTTTTCTGGTAGAATGCCCAACAAAAATATCTCTGGCTTCAGGTCTATATGTTGTTTTATCATTTTTTTCCAGCCATGTATGTATTTTCGTCCAATGTTTTCTTGCTTTTGGGCATGTCCACCACATAGGGTAATATGTGCCAGATGCTTGATTACACTTCCAAGATTTTTCCGATCGGTCTTTAAACATTTTTGCAAATCTTACCAGTGCAAAATGCCATCTATAAAACATTTTATACATATTTTGCTTTTCTCTAGGCCATTCAGTTCATCCTGCAATGGGAAGAAGGGTTGGTGATGTTTTCCTAGGCATTCCCGCAAAAAGAGAAGCACTCAATGGGAGGAAGAAGATCAGACAGTTCTTAGAACTGGGAATATACTGCAACTTCAGCAGAATTTATTGATAAAAGGAGAGCCCACTGATTAAAAAAAAATGTTGTGCTAGAAAGCAGGGGTGAAATGCTTCCGGTTCGGACCGGATTGCCCGATCCGGTAGCGATGGCGGCAGGTGGTTTGGAGAACCGGTAGCAAAAATCCCTGTCCCCCACATGCCCAGCTAAGCCGCGTGATCATCAGAGGCTTTTTTTTTTTTTTAACTTTTAAAAGCATTTTTTCTACAACCTCTTCGGCCAAAAAAATGCTTTTAAAAGTTTTTTAAAAAGCCTCTGATGATCGTGCGGCTCAGCTGGGATCATCAGAGGCTTCTAAAAGCACTTTTTTCTGCAACCTCTTCGAAGAGATTGTAGGAAAAAAAATGCCTTTAAAAGCCTCTCGCGATCCCAGCTGAGTTGCCTGATCGTCAGAGGCTTCTAAAAGCACTTTTTTCTGCAACCTCTTAAGATTGTAGAAAAAAATGCTTTTAAAAGGGGGGGGGGAAAGTTGGCCACGCCCACCCAGTCACATTACCCCCCCCCCACCAAGTCACGCCCACAGAACCGGTAGTAACAAATTTTACATTTCACCTTTGCTAGAAAGTCAGAAGTTTGAACAAAAGTGTTAAATGAAGGTAGATGCCCCCGTAGGATCTTGCAAAGGAAAACTCCTAGAATGCTCAACGCTAGAACCAAAACGTACACTTAGCTGACACATGAATAGCAAACAGACACCTGTCTTTCCAATCTACTTTTCAGGCTTACCTCTGGTTGGGTTGAAATATTCAGAATCAGTGCCCACAGCTCTGCTCTTAATGAATTTGGGGAGCCTTGTCGCACGTACTGTTGGGCAGCTGCACTGTCCTGCTCCATAAGAACTACGAGAAATGTATATAAAATATAATTAGGCAAAATACCTAAAGCTTCAGAGTATTAAAGCAAACCTAAGAGGTAGCTTAAAGAGAACCTAAGAGGAACGACCTCCGATCGTTCAGCTTGGAGGCTAAAGACACAGCATGGCCTTCTCCAATTCGAAGAGACACTTGTTCGGCAGGCTGAGGCAAAAAGGCAGTCCAGGAACCAGTGAAATCTGGGAGCTGGGTAGTGGACAGAATGTATCTGCCCTCAGTGTGGAAGGGATTGCCACTCTCGAATCGGCCATTTTAGTCACCCTAGATGCTGTTTTAAGACCTCTTTCCAGAGCACGATACCATAGTCTCTTGAGACTGAAGGATGCCAATGCAAAAGAGGTAGCTAATATCAATTACAGGACCATAATTGGAACTTAATTGAGACACAAATTTCTGTCGCTAAGCAAAAGAGTTACTAAGTGAATATTGCCCCATTTTATTACCTTTCTTGCCACCATTCTTAAGTGAATCACTACTGTTGTTAAATTAGTAGATTAGTAAGGTTGTTAAGAGAAAGAACTCCCCCCCTCTCGTCTCCCAATTGGTGTATAACTGCAGCGTAAACCTAAACTTGCTTATTTAGAAGTCATTAGATTAGATTAGATTAGATTAGATTAGATTAGATTAGATTAGATTTATTGCACTTCTATACCGCCCTTCTCCCAAAAGACTCAGATAACCGGCTTATCTATAGGGCAGTGTGATTACAACTCCTTATATAACTTAAAATAGAAACAATGGCAATTGTATGTTTTTTTAAAAAAAAACAAACAAACAGCATATTAAAAATGATTACTGTATCCAACTCTTACCTTTTTGACCGAGGCGTACGTGCTCATTTTCATAAAGCTCTAAAATGTTAATAAGAATAAAACAAAACTATTAGTTCTAGGAGAATACTTGAGTTTATATATCAGGATTACTTATTTGAAAGTAATGTTCCAGGCATGTACAAAGATTCAAACGAACACGCATAATCACGTGCGTGCAAATATTTCTCAGAGGTTTTTGGTTTTTTTTTTACAGAAAATAGCAGTCCTATATTAATTGTGTTTTTTAAAAAAATCTCTAGTCAATTTATACACTGAAATGTGAAGGAAAAAGGTGTAATTCCTGTTTAATAGATTAAACATGTGCCATTTTACAGTAATAATTAAGAAGTCCCTATAGGCCAAAAGTTATGATATTTTAATTTTGTTGATTATCTTAACAAAGTTGGTCTGAAAAGCAACCCTTCTAATTGTATTGTCAGCAAGGAGCCCTTCCTATAAAATGCACAAAACAGGGAAAAGAAAGATGCAATTGTTTTCACTGTAAACCTATACATTGTCAGTCAAAAGCCTAATTCTCAATAATTGGAATTCTTTCCAAATAAGTGTTGCCTTAAATCTGTCATCCTACACATGCTTACTTGGCATTAAATCCAATTAAATAGGATTTACCTCTGAATAAAGCATTGCAGGCTTACTCATAAGATAAACATTAGGCAATAAAAGGATATTATCAGACATTAGTTAACTATAACATAAGCTCTCATTAAAATCCACCTTTTATCAGTTGAAAGATAAGTGAGATGATGTTAGGTACATCAACAAGAGTCCAAAATATCTGAACGATTAAAGCCAATGGCACAATAACTGCGTTTGTTTCTAAAACAACACAAGAGTTATTTCTTCTTGCTATTATCAAGTATCCTACTATTTTCCACAGTATTTTTTTAAACAATAATTAAGAGACGTTTCAGTAGAGTGCTATCTCTTGCACAAGAACCCAACTCGCCAAGTAAAACCATATTCAATCTTTTATGTTTATGCAGCATGCCTTTATTCGCATGTTACCCAAGCTCCTAATGCACTATAGTTTCATATTTATTATTTTATATTTATTATTTTATTGGGTTGTTGTCCAGAGTCACTTTCTGTGAGATGGGCAGGCATATAAATTTGATAAGATAGACCCATTAGTTATGATAAGAAAACAGGAAAATAATACTATAGTGCAGTGTTGGTGAACCTTTTGGCACCGAGTGGCAAAATGAGAATGCGTGCGCACATGTGAGGGAGCACCGGAAACCGGAATAGCGGCTCCCCGGCGTGCTTCCGGTTTCTGGCGTTCTCACACATGCGCTCCAGGGAGCTGCTCTTCCGGTTTCCAATGCTATTGCATACATGAAGATCAGCTGGAAGAACAACAGGCGATTGCTGGCGTGCCCAGAGAGTTGGCTCTGCGTGCCACTACTGGCACGCGTGCCATAGGTTCGCCATTACTGCTATAATGAATCAACTGATCAATTGAGGACCCAGTTTGTGGGGGCAATAAGCTGACTTTGTATAAATATACAAAAGTATGAAGGCTACTGCTTAACGCATTGTAAGCTGCCCTGAGTCTCCGGAGAAGGGTGGCATATAAATCAAATTTAAAAAAAAAAAATTGTGAAGATCATCAAGGACTGTGTTATGCGTTAAGAGTTTCTAGGCATCTGTCAAAACATGGACAAGAAGTCCATGGGAATTCTCAATCATCCAGATCATGGTTCTCCCAAAGGTGCTTTTTCAAAAGGCAACTGGCTTGAAGAGCCTTGGTGGAGCAGCGGACTAAAGCGCTGTTAAACAGCACTTAGCTGCCTGCAATTACTGCAAGTTCAAATCTCACCAGGCTCAAGGTTGACTCAGCCTTCCATCCTTTCGAGGTAGGTGAAATGAGGACTCAGATTGTGGGGGCAATAAGCTGACTTTGTATAAAAAAGAACACCGCTTTGGGGGGGGGGGGCAAAGCCCTACTAAGCAGGTATATACAAAAGTATGAAGGCTATTGCTTAATGCATTGTAAGCCGCCCCGCGTCTCCGGAAAAGGGCGGCATATAAATCCAACCAATAAAATAAATAAAATAAACTGGACTTTCTGATTTTTTTTTCTTTGAAAATGTTTCGCTTCTCATTCAAGAATCTCCTTCAAACTGAAAAGTTGAGAAGCCAAACATCTAAAGAAAAACCAGGAAGTCCAGTTGCTTCTCAAAAAAGCACCATTTGGGACGTGAAAAGTTTTTAAAGAAAAAAGAAAAAGAAAGACCTGTTGCCTTTTGAAAAGTATTTTTGGGACAAGAACCGAACTGAATTCGGGAATGATGACCAGGTAACCAGGGCTTAGCAGTCCTGAAGGATTTACTGGAAATACCACCACCACGAAAAAGAGGAAAGTATACTATGTTTGAAAACTATTCTATTACGGCCTGCTATTATAAATTAGGATCAACAAAGCATGGTATAAATAAATATATATAACGTTTGAAGAAAGGAATTTAAACAATGTTTAAAATGTACTAATTTCTAGCAAAAAAGAACCTAGCAAAATTCACTTATTTATGCCTGGTTACTCATCCCCATTATAAATAACGACCAAAAAAAGGAAATCCTAACTGGATCTGTTCTTTTTATAAATATACCTTACAAGAATCCATTTCGGAAGCAAAAACTGTATTTACTGGAAATGAAACAACCCACCTGAAGGCACATGTGCAGAATCATCAATATCCATCTGACCAGTGTTCAGGTCTAATTCGCTAAAATAATCCTTCTTGAGGGGGGAAAAAAAATAAAGACATTTTCCAAGAGGACAGGATGTGCCACCGTATGCCATATGTTGAAATCGACATTAAATATCAATATATTGCTTTAATTGGCAAGCTGTAAACACGAAGCTTAAGGCTCATGGGACCAACACTATGTAATAGTAAATTCTGTCCCTCAGAAGACCAAAATCCCGGCATCTTAGTTAAAAACTCAATATAGATGGTCCTTGATTTACAACAGTTCATTTAGTAACCATTCAGAGTTACAATAGCACTAAAAAAAAATGACATACGATCGTTTTTTTACACTTACGACCGTTGCATTGTCACAGTCACGTGATCAAAATTCAGACGCTTGGGCAACTGGCTCATATTTATGACGGAATATCCTGGGGTCACGGGATCCCCTTTTGTGACCTTCTAATGAGCAAAGTCAAGGGGAAGCCAGATTCACTTAACAACCAAGTTACGAATTTAACAACTGCAGTGATTCACTTAAGAACAAGAGTGGCAAGGAAGGTCGTAAAATGGGGCAAAGTTCACTTAACAAATGTCTCACTTAGCCACAGAAATTTTGGGCTTAATTGTGGTCGTAAGTCGAGGGCCACCTGTACAGGAAGCTGATGCTGGGCTGCAATATAGCAGTGTTGGCGAACCTTTTCGGCACCGAATGCCGAAATGGGAGCGCGTGCATGTGTACCGGAAACCGGAAGAGCACCTGCCCAGTGTGCGCATGAGCACTGGGAAAACGATCTTCCGGTTTCCATAATGCGCATGCACACCGGCCACCCGGTCTTCCGGTTTCTGGCGAGCATGCATGCGCAAAGACCAGGTGGCCAGTGTGCATGCGCATGCTGGAAATCGGAGAGCAACCATGCAGTGCGCATGCATGCGCCGGGAAGATGATGTTCCGGTTTCCAGTGCGCACATGTGCATCTGCCACCTGGTCTTCCAGTTTCTGACGCGCATGCACCCCCAAAGAGCAGCTGGCCAGCGCAAATGCGTGCACCGGAAACCAGAAATCATCTTCCCAGCGCGCACATGTGCACCAGGCGGCTGATCTTCCGGTTTCCAGCACTCCTACATGCGTGAAGACCAGCTGGCTGGTGCACCGGAACCCGGAAGGGCAATGGGCGATGGCTCGCATGCCCGGAGAGATGGCTCTGCATGCCACTTTTGACATGCGTGCCGTAGGTTCGCCATCACGGCAATATAGCAACAGCCAGCATATCCCTTAGTTACAGTTATAGGCTAGAATTTTCTTTAATGTCACTTGCGAAAAATAATCCTTTACAGGTAGGGATTTAAAATTCATGTATCAAGAATATTGACCAATTCTCATACGCAGTATTTGAATCAGAATTAGAATTTTTTATTGGCCAAGTGTGATTAAACACACAAGGAATTTGTCTCCGGTGCATAAGCTCTCAAGAGTACATGCAACAATAGTGATAGATCATTTATCATAGTTGTTGTAAAAAAATACATTCATCGTAAAACATTAGCTACAACACTTAGTGATAGTCATCGATGCTAACTAAGCAATCAACATAAATCACACTAGGATACTAAGTAAATAATATAAATCGTATGATACAAGCTGTAACAAAGTTATAGTCATGAGAAGATAAGGAGATAGGGAACAGGGAAGATGAGAATAACGATGGCAATACTGCCTTTCTAGATAGTTTGACAATGTTGTGGGAATGAGTTGCTTAGCAGAGTGATGGCACGGGGGGAAAAACTTTATAATTTTGATTCAAAGATAACCTTTGCCTCATATGCAGGATATAAACCATGACTTTTTTAGATGAATCCAGGGGTGTCAAACTCGATTTCATTGAGGGCTCCATCAGGGTTGTGTTTGACCTTGGGGGAGCCGGGGGGGGGCATGGCCGGGATGGGTGTGGCCAGCCTGACGTCACTCGTATCGGGGGCGCCTGTGGCCTGAGGGCTCTGCCAGCAAAAACGGGCTCCCGAGCTCCGTTTTCGGCAGCAACGGCCTCCTGTAACCCTCTGCCAGCAAAAAAAGGACACACACACATACACAGAGTTCTGTTTTCACTGGCAGAGGGCTGCAAAAGGCTGTTGCCGTCCTCCCGAGCTCAGTTTTTGCTGGCAGAGGCACCACGGACCAGATCTTTGCTATTTCCAGGGTGGCCACACGGGCCAGATCTAAGCACCCCGCAGGCTGGATCTGGCCCGCGGGCCTTGTGTTTGACACCCCTGAATTAATCCATTCATCCCAGCCCTGCCCCCCATTTTTTCATCCTCTGCAACAGGAGGCAAAAAATATTTCTTCCTGAAGAGTATAATTACCTCACCTCACCCTTTGTATCGTATTCATTTTCTAATAGTCTAAAGGTTTTCTGCATCTTGGACACCGCTAATTAGAATAGAATAGAATAGAATAGAATAGAATAGAATAGAATAGAATAGAATAGAATAGAATAGAATAGAATAGAATAGAATTCTTTATTGGCCAAGCGTGATTGGACACACAAGGAATTTGTCTTGGTGCATACACTCTCAGTGTACATAAAATAAAAGATACGTTCATCAAGAATCATAAGGTACAATACTTAATGATAGTCATAGGCTACAAATAAGCAATCAGGAACCATTTTTTAAAAATACATATAAAACAAATTATTTTTTATACCTATCGATTCAGGAGTTAAATCCACCGAGTTCAATGCACAGGCCTATCGTGTTAAATTAAATGGTTATTCTCTATTTTTAAAGAAGCTATAATGGATGCTTACCAGTTCAGGTATATCTTTCACATTGAGTGGGACCTGAATTAGTCCCAAGTGATTTCTAAAATTAGACACCTCGCTGGTGTCGTAATTTGGATTGCGCAGGTTCATCAGCACCTTTAACAAGAAGACTAGAAGTGACTATGCATGTCCAAGAACTAAAGTCAAACGGAAGGCCAGATTCATTTAACAACCGTGTTACTAATTTAATAAATGCAGCGTTTCACTTAACAATCGTGGCAAGAAAGGTCGTAAAATGGGGCAAAACTCACTTAACTGTCTTGCTTAGCAACAGAAATTTTGGGCTCACATGCGGTCGTTAAGTCGAGGATTATCTATAGATGATCCCCTCTCATTAAAGCTCATTTGTGAATCGAATGACTCAAAAGTTCCTTTTTCAGGAACGACAAGATTTGATTGGATAAAAAAAAAATGCATATCCAAAACTAAAACCCAATCCTTTTTTTTTTTTGCAAAAACTTACCTCAAGAAAATCTTTAGGTGCATAAACTGGCCTGAAGAGACTCAGATCTGAAATATAAAGTTAATCAACCCTAAATATTTTGAGGCTGTTTAGACTATACATTTCAGTAATAATAATTAGCAAATTTTATTATTTCAGCATCATTCTAAACATCTGTTCAAAACAATACCCAGGATTATTTCCGGAGGAGTAAATCTCATGCACAGTAATTGAAAGCACAAATGTAATAATTGAGGACAGAAAGTTTTCTTTAATGGAAAAACTAAGAATACACAAAAATATCAATAAATAATCGAGGCTGGTTTATTTTAACTCGTTTAAAATTAAAAGATAAGATACATTGGAATAATCAAGATATCTGTGCCAGGGGTGAAATCCAGCAGGTTCGGACAGGTTCTGCAGAACCGGTAGCAGAAATTTTGAGTAGTTCGGAGAACCGGCAACTACTACCTTTGGCTGGTCCCAGAGTGGGGTGGGAATGGAGATTTTGCAATATCCTTCCCCTGGAGTGGGGAGGGAATAGGGATTTTGCAGTATCCTTTCCCTGCCATGCCCACCAAGACACGTCCACCAAGCCATGCCACGCCCACCAAAGCACACCCATAGAAACGGTAGTAAAAAAATTTGAATTTCACCACTGATCTGTGCATTCTATTGAGAGATGACTTAACACAACAGAATATTTCAGAATACTTGCCCAGAACCGGAAAAAAGTTATTGATATGTGGACTATGGAACAAAGATAGAAATAGGATCTGCAGATCATTAAATCTTCTAGAAGGCCATTAAATCCTGGCTCTTTATTCGGCCCTGAGGTATAGTGGTAGATCCCGCAAAGAATTATTGAGGGATCCTGAGAGGTTGATTTAAGATACAGGGCCTTTCAGTTTTTATCGTTGTCAGACTTGAAAGACCAGATTCACACATGAAAATCCAATTCAACTGATTTATTGTTACATACCCAATCTTTTCAATGAACGGTTAGTATCTACTTGGAGTTAGATAAGGGACAACGGAATTCAAGAGGAGTTAGATTTAGTCTACTTGGGTCTATGTAGGGATTCTAGTCTGATCCTTCTTTTAAACTCCGCTCTCAGGTTCTGTCATGCCTTCTACAGTAGGGGTGTCAAACTAGATTTCTTCGAGGGCCGGGTCAACATTGTAGTTCTCCTCTAAGGGCCAGCGGGGGGGGGGAAGGGGGCAGGGAGCGGGGGGAGGGAGATGGTATGGACACCTCCTGCAGCACCCTGCCAGCCAAAACGGGGCATGGGGGGGGGCCTCGCAGGTCCTCCGTGTGGCTTGTTTTTGGCTGGCAGGGTGCTGCTGGAGGCCGGGAGGCCGAAAACAGGTCACACGGGGCCTCTGCACAGCCTGTTTTTGGCCGGCAGAGGTCCCACCGGCCAGTCCTTTGATATTTCCAGGCTAGCCCCACGGGCCAGATTTAAGCACCCTGCGGGCAAGATCTCGTTTGCGGGCCTTGAGTTTGATACCCCTATCCTACAGTTATATATCCTATTTCCCCTAAACTAAGCCCTCCCCCGAAAATAAACCCTCCCTGAAAATATTTAAACGCATACGCAGCCGGTCCCCGCCATTTCCTCTGGTTTCCTCCATGCACTCCAAAATAATAAGACCTCCCCGAAAATAAGGCCAAGTGCTTATTTTGAACCGAATGCCGAAATGGGAGCGCGCACGCACATACCGGAAACCGGAAGAGCAGCCGCCCAGTGCGCATGCATGCGTCGGGATGATGATCTTCCGGTTTCCCACATGCGCATGTGCACCAGCCACCTGGTCTTCCAGTTTCTGGTGCGCATGCGCCCCCAAAGAGCAGCTGGGGTTCAAAAGGATTTATGACAGGGTCTTATTATAATTTTATGGCTGTTCCGAGTCACAGAGAGTTGTTTTAAGATGGGTGGCCAGACCAATCTCTTAAATAAATAAATAAATAAACCCAGTGAAATGTTTTATGTGCATCAGTGAAGACTAGGGTGGATAAAAATCAATGATTTTTTTTAAAAAAATCAAAAAAATCAGATTTTTTTGATTTAAATCGGATTTTTTTGATATAAATCGGATTTTTTTGATTTTTATCGAATTTATTTTAATAAAAACTTTTGGGGTAAAAATCTATCGTAAGATAGTTTCCTATTTAAGATACATAAATAATTTAGTTTATTCAGCATGAAATGGAGCTTAGTTATGTAGCATGAGGCTGTATATTCTGCAACACTGGGACTATCGGTGAGTCAACAGTGGGTCAAAGGAGTAGCAGAGATGACAGTTGCTCTTTAAAAATTATGATTTAAATCGAGTTGATTTAAATCAAGCCTTTTTACTAGTGATTTAAATCATGATTTAAATTGTGATTTAAATCAACTCGATTTAAATCCAATCCACCCTGGTGAAGACCAGCACCAAAACCCTCCTCCCCAAATACATCCCCAGGGACTTGAGACACAATCTAAGTTCTGTCAATTCAGCCACAAAACACTTTAGAAAGGCAAGTATCCAATCACCTAATTTATTAACTCTGTATAGATGGGTTGTAACCTCATTTTTTTCCGGTTTTGTTTTTGTTGCCTGCGGTACCATAATGAGCAGTTGTATTTTAAGGGACAGTCGATTCGTAAGGAAAATTGTTAAGGGAATTTTCTCCGACAGCTTCTTAACAGGAGACAGACAAGAAAAGCACAACTTAGGTTTCTGAAAAGCTTTTGCTACCTCCAACCTTTTGGGTAGGGAGGTGTTTCCTGTCTCTCTTTTGCATAGTCTCTTCTTAAAGAAAGTTTGTGCGTGTGCACCAGAGGTGGGTTTCAGCAGGTTCTGACCAGTTCTGGAGAACTGGTAGCGGAAATTTTGAGTAGTTCGGAGAACCGGTAAATACCACCTCTGACTGGCCCCACCCCCATCTATTCTCTGCCTCCTGAGTCCCAGCTGATCAGGGGGAATTAATTTAATTTAATTTAATTTAATTTAATTTAATTTAATTTAATTTAATTTAATTTAATTTAATTTAATTTAATTTAATTTAATTTAATTTAATTTTTTAATTTAATTTAATTTAATTTAATTTAATTTAATTTAATAATTTAATTTAATTTAATTTAATTTAATTTAATTTAATTTAATTTAATTAATAAATTATTTAAATTTAATTTAATTTAATTTAATTTATATGCCGCCCGTCTCCGAAGACTCAGGGCGGCTCACAATACATTTTAAAAAATCAATATAAAAAAACATTGAAAAATTAAAAACATTAAAAACTCATTCACACCATTCATGGCCAGATCTCGCCAGGAAATGGGGATTTTGCAGTATCCTTCCCCCGGAGTAGGGTAGGAATGGAGATTTTACAGTATGCTTCCACTGCCACGCCTACCAAGCCATGGCACGCCCACCAAGCCACACCCACAGAACCGGTAGTAAAAAATTTTGAAACCCAGCATTGGTGTGCACATACGGAGTATGATTTTAATTTTCATAACGAAGGCAATACCTGGTTCATCCGTCCCCATTTCATTCCATTTATTCAACAGTTCTTTTTGCTCACTCAGCGGTCTCTGCAGGACATAAAGAAACAGGATGCAATCAACTCTAATATTGACAGGCACCTAAATATACATGAGATTATGGATAAACTTTACGTTTACAGGAAAAGCAGCTAATGAAAGTACCTTCTGTGATAACGGAATACCAAGTTCTATACACATGCTGTTTAGGCTCTTCAAAATACGTTTTTCCCAGTTTGCCTGGAGAAGAAAACATCAATCAACAGAATCAGTTTACCATCCTCCTAATTATAATTTTTCAATGGGAAGGTATTGTCTCATTTTCTCTTTCCATTTAAGTTTTAAATACCAGTATATATTATATGTATATACATACATTTCCACCTATCTATCTATCTATCTATCTATCTATCTATCTATATCTGTTGGAAAAAGCTGTTTTATATATTACATATATATATCTGTTGGAAAATAACAAATCCTACTCAACAGAGTTTTGATTGGGAAAATGACCAGGCACACACACACACACACATATCAGGATAGAGAGATAGATGATAGATAGATCTACTATCTATCATAGATAAAGAAATAGACAGATTAGAGATAAAGAAATAGAGAAATGAAGAGAGAGAGATGTGATAGATAGATAGATAGATAGATAGATAGATAGATAGATAGATAGATAGATAGATAGATCTATGTATCATCTTTTATCTATCTTATCTAGGTAGATAGGTAGGTAGGTAGGTAGGTAGGTAGATAAGAAAGAAAGAAAGAAAGAAAGAAAGAAAGAAAGAAAGAAAGAAAGAAAGAAAGAAAGAAAGATGATAGATAGATAGATAGATAGATAGATAGATAGATAGATAGATAGATAGATAGATAGATAGATCTATGTATCATCTATTATCTATCTTATCTAGGTAGGTAGGTAGGTAGGTAGGTAATAAGATAGATAGATGATAGATAGATAGATAGATAGATAGATAGATAGATAGATAGACAGATGATAGAGATAAACAGACTGATATGTCTGTCTGTCTGTCTATCTATCTATCTATCTATCTATCCATCCATCTACTATCTATCATAGAGAAATAGGCAGATTAGAGATAAAGAAATAGAGAAATGAAGAAAGAGAGAGAGATGTGATAGATAGATAGATAGATAGATAGATAGATAGATAGACTGATAGATTGACTGATAGAATAGGATAGATAGATACTGTAGATAGATCTATGTATCATCTATTATCTATCATAGATAGATAGATAGATAGATAGATAGATAGATAGATAGATGATAGATAGACAGACAGACAGATAGATAGATAGATAATCAATAGCTACATGTTTCCTCTCTGAAAGAAAACAGTTAGAAGATAGATAGGATAGAATAGAATTCTTTATTAGCCAAGTGTGATTGGACACACAAAGAATTTGTCTTCGGTGCATCAGCTCTCAGTGTACATACAAGCCACAATAATAAATCATGATTATAATCATCATAAAAATACATTCATCCTAAGTCATAAGATACAACACTTAGTGAGAGTCTACTAACTAAGCAATCAACATAAATCATACTAGGAAACTAAATAAAACAATATAAATCATAAATAATGGAATAGTTTCCATTACTGTATTTGGGGGTGGGCGGGGGAAACAGCCCTATCTGTTTATCTTCCATTTGAGAATTACTTTTCCTGCAATTCCTCAGTTTTTAAAAAGAACAGTCTAGAGAACAATGTTACACCTATGTAATATATAACAATCTGACATGAGTGTTTCAATGTATCATATGAAGCTCGGTAATAAAAATGGGAGAATGTAATGGAACTGTCACACATCAATTCATCAGAGGACAATTTATTACTCACCCCAGGTAACACTTTTTTACTTTTACTTTACTTTTGTTTGATTTATATACCGCCCTACTCCTGAAGAACTCAGGGCGGTGAACAGCCAACAATAAAATACATACATACAAAATTTAAAAAGCAGAAATAAAATCGAATTAAATAGTTTGGCCCGGACAGATTAAAACCCCAATCAATTTAAAACAAATTTAAACTTTTGAGTATTAAAAATATTAAAATATTAAAATTGTTTAAAAAGAGGGAGAAAGTTAGGCCAGGCCCGCCTGGTGAAATAAAAAGGTCTTTAGAGCGCAGCGGAAGGTGCGCAGATCCGGGATCCTCCGTATCTCCAGGGGGAGCTCATTCCAGATAGTATGTGCCCCCACAGAGAAGGCTCTCCCCCTGGAGGCCGCCAGTCGACATTGTTTGGCCGACGGCACCCGGAGGAGCCCCTCTCTATGAGAGCGTACCGGCCGGTGGGAGGCTATTGGTGGTAGTAGGCGGTCCCGCAAGTACTGTGCACTGTGCATCTACATTTATGGACCACTAATTTATTTTTCTGTATCCAGCAAACTCGGGCAAAACCCCTTCCTTATATTTTTGGGGTGGGAAGGAAATTCAAACATGGCATTTACAGAACTGCAATTAACCCAACCCAACCCAGCTGGTCCAGAATGCAGCAGCGCGGGTAGTGATGGGAGCAACATGGCACTCCCATGTAACACCGCTCCTGCGCGAGCTGCACTGGCTCCCGGTGGTCTTCCGGGTGCGCTTCAAGGTGTTGGTTATCACCTTTAAAGCGCTCCATGGCATAGGGCCTAGCTATCTCCGAGACCGCCTGCTGCTACCGATGACCTCCCATCGACCCGTGCGCTCCCACAGAGAGGGCCTCCTCAGGGTGCCATCAGCCAAACAATGTAGGCTGGTGGCCCCCAGGGGGAGGGCCTTCTCTGTGGGGGCTCCCACTCTCTGGAATCAGTTGCCCCCGGAGATAAGAAGAATCCAGGACCTCAATGCCTTCCGTCGTTCCCTGAAAACCTATCTTTTTCAGCAAGCCGGGTTGGCTTAAGAAGAAATTTTTAAAATTTTTAAATTCTTTTAATTAGTCTGTGATTCTTAACTTTCGGGCCAAAATTATATATATTTTTAAATGTTTTAATATTTGTATTCTATGTTTTTTATCTTGGCTGTACACCGCCCTGAGTCCTCAGGGAGAAGGGCGGTATATAAATTGGAAATTAAATTAAATTAAATTAAAATTTAGAGTACAAAGTGATATATTTTATATGTTTAGTGCTTTAATATAATATAATATAATATAATATAATATAATATAATATAATATAATATAATATAATATAATATAATATGGGTATGATACTATACCCATACAGGGGTGAAATGCAGCAGGTTCTGACAGGTTCTGGAGAACCGGTAGCGGAAATTTTGAGTAGTTCGGAGAACCAGCAAATACCACCTCTGGCTGGCCCCAGAGTGGGGTGGGAATGGAGATTTTGCAATATCCTTCCCCCAGGAGTGGGGTGGGAATGGAGATTTTGCAGTATCCTTCCCCAGGAGTAGGGAGGGAATGGAGATTTTGCAGTATCCTTCCCCTGGAGTGGGGTGGGAATGGAGATTTTGCAGTATCCTTTCCCTGGAGTGGGAAGGGAATGGAAATTTTGCAATATCCTTCCCCTGGAGTGGGGTGGAAATGGAGATTTTGCAGTATCCTTCCCCTGCCACACCCACCAAGCCACACCACGCCCACCAAATGTACACAGAACAGGTAGTTTAAAAAAAATTGAATTTCACCACTGGTGGAGACTAATTTTTCATGTGTTCACTGAATATGTTGACGCAGTGTTTGTTTGTTTGTTTCATTTTAACTGTCTACAAAAGAACAGAAACGTCTTAAGCTTCTTTTATTGCCAATCATCTTCAAATATTTATGCTCAGACATACTGAATGGCCGATATTATCACATCTACTCTAGTAAGAGCTTAAGTGGAAAGTTTCAACTTGTCCAAATTGTCCTGTCTACGAAATGATATTAATTGATTAGCATTTTATGCACATCTTTTTCAAACTCCTGTACACCGCTTTTCAACACTACCTTAATAATACATTTTTCACTCTCAGATGTGACTTATCATCATCGCCTTTTAACAACCCCATAATCCCTTGCGGGATGGAGTCTGGGCAACTGAATGGAGCGCTAGCAGAGTGTTTTAATGGCCAGATGCCCTTCCTGTCACCAATGCGGAGTTTTGTTCAGCAGATATATTCTCAGTGTGCCCAGAGAGAGAAATATCTGCCTCTACCTAGGATTGAACTCACAGCCTCCTGATTGTGAGGCAAGAGCTTCACCTCTAGGCCACCGCACCACTCCCAGATATGATTGTATGCTGCCATGATAAAAATATAAGAGGTAAATTTTTGTATAATGCCGTAGTATCTGACTGCTGACACTCAACTGAGCCTTTAATTCATTCAACTGAGCATTTAATTTAATGTAAGCCTTGGTTGGGTTAATTAGTAACACGAAGAAGGTTAAAGTCACAAGAATTTCAGCACTGATTTATTTCACAGATGTATATGGCTGCCCATCCCGAACAGATGACTCTGGGCAACTAACAATGTTTCCAAATGGGATTCCTATATACAGGTAGTCCTCGACTTACAACAGTTCATTTAGTGACCGCTCAAAGTTAACAACGGCACTGCAAAAAGTGACTTACGACCGTTTTTTCACACTTATGCCGCTGCAGCATCCCCATGGTCACGTGATCAAAATGCAGGCACTTGGCTATCGATTCATATTTACGATGGTTGCAGTGCCCCAGGATCATGTGATCACTTTTGGACAAGCCAAGCCAACGGGGCAGCCCGTTTCACTTAACAACCACGTGACTAACTAAACCACTACGGTGATTCACTTAACAACCGTGCCAAGAAAGGTCATAAAATGGGGCAAAATTCACTTGACAAATGTCTCACTTAATAACATAAATTTTGGGCTCAATTGTGGTCGTAGGTATAGGCAAGGAAGCACAGGGAGTATGCCACTTTTTTCAGTGTTGTAACTTTGAATGATCACTAAATGAATTATTGTAAATCAAGGACTACCTGTAGTTCTTTTAAAAGGGGATGGGGGGCTTGCTTATTTTGTGAAAGGTGCACAGTCTGCCTTTGTTGATTGTTTGGGAATGGCTACTACATATCTTATGGGTCTGAAAACCGGATTTTATATATAACATGGCTGCTTGAGATTGGTGACACTCAATTCAGCACAAATGCTTTTATTATTTTATTTTATTATTATTTTATTTTATTTATTATTTCATTTCATTATTTCATTTTATTTTATTTTATTATTTCATTTCATTTTATTTTATTTATTTCATTTCATTTCATTTCATTATTTTATTATTTTATTTTATTTTATTTTATTTTATTTTATTTTATTATTTTATTTTATTTTATTTTATTATTTCATTTCATTTCATTTTATTTTATTTATTTCATTTCATTTCATTTCATTATTTTATTATTTTATTATTTTATTATTTTATTTTATTTTATTTTATTTTATTTTATTTTATTTTATTTTATTTTATTTTATTTTATTTTATTTTATTTTATTTTATTCATTTATTCATTCTGTTTGTCACCTATCTGCTCAGAAGCGACTCTGGCCAGCATACAGCTTTAAAAGCAATAAAACCATTAAAAAATAAACATTTCTAAAAACGATGCAAATAGAGTTAAAATCCAGGTGAAGTTGCAATTAACAGATGTGGAGAGAGGGAGGTAGCAGGATGTAGGATTTTCTCTTAAAATTCATCTTGTCATTGTTCCTATCACCCATCTCCTCCCGCTTATGACTGTATGACTGTAACCTTGTTGCTTGTGTCCTTACGATTTATATTGACTGTTTCCTAATATGATTTGATTGCTTATTTGTACCCTATGACTATCATTAAGTGTTGTACCTTATGATTCTTGACAAATGTATCTTTTCTTTTATGTACACCGAGAGCTTATGCATTAAGACAAATTCCTTGTGTGTCCAATGACACTTGACCAATAAAGAATTCTATTCTATTCTATTCTATTCTATTCTATTCTATTCTATTCTATTCTATTCTATTCTATTCTATTCTATTCTATTCTATCAACCACATCCAGTGTGATACTCCCCCATTGGGGACCCAAGCCAACTGGCAGAGTCAGGTCAAATACTTAGCATGTATCCATATTTGAGCATGTGCAGTAAAATTTAATCACACCAAACCTGAGCTTTTCTCATGTAAGCCAAAGGTTCCTTGATGTGTTCAGGAGGCACTGATGGAGAACAAGGTAAAGGAAACCTAAAAGGAAAAAAAAAAATAGGTATGATTTTAGTGCCAGTACTATTTAAACCCACTTTTCTAAATAAATCTTTAGAAATCATAATTTTCTTAGAGATACTAAATTTTCAGGCACAATATACAGCACTAGCACTTATATACCGCTTTACAGTGCTTTATAGCCCTCTCTAAGCAGTTTACAGTCAGCCTATTGCCCCCAACAATTTGGTTCTTCATCTTACCGACCTCAGAAGGATGAAAGGCTGAGTCAACCTTGAGCCGGTTAAGAATCGAACTGCTGGCAGTCGGCAGAATTAGCCTGCAATACTCATTCTAACCACTGCGCCACCACGGCTCTCAATACATGGGGTTATGGTCAATCTATGGCCTTGTGAAATATTGCTAGAGGCACTTATGTTTCACCTGGTGGCAATAAGGCAGGATAAAATTGAAGAGAAATATTGAGGACTGATAATCGCTTCGAAGACTTAACATCGGATAATTCATTTTTTGTTCCCTGCTAACTTCCCACAAGCAAGGCCAAAGGGGAAGCCTGCAAGAAGTCAGAAATCACAGCCATATTAAGTCCTCGCTTAATCACCCAAATGAACCTGTTAGGAGGTACTAATAGGTTCAACCCAGAATGAGTTGCATTAGAAACAAATGCCATACAGGTAGTCCTTGACATATGACCAGTTGGTTAATGATCATTCGAAGTTACAATGGCACTGACAAAAGTAATTTATGGCCAGTTTTCACACTTATGACCATTGCAGCATCCCCATGGTCACGTGATCAAGATTCGGACTCTTGGCAACTGGCATGCATTTATGACAGTTGCACTGTCCTGCGGTCATGTGATTGCCATCTGTAACCTTCCCAGGTGGCTTCCGACAAACAAAATCAATGGGGAAGCCATTGATTCATTTAACAACTGCATGATTCATTTAGCAACTGCAGTGATTTGCTTAACAACCGTGGCATAAAAGGTCATAAAGTGGGGCACAGCTCACTTAAATAATGGGAATTTGGAGCTCAACTGTGGTTGTTAAGTCGAGGACTACATGTATGCCAGGGTTTCCCGAGCTGTGAAATAGTATTTCTCACTTGGAGAAGTACAGACAGAATCCATGGGAGAAGTGGAGAATATTTTAGTTCCACTTCGTTCCAAGAAATCCATCTGTCCCACAGTTTTACTGAATTGTTTTTTAATTGTTCATTTGTCTTCATTTTGGTGCTTGGGTTTGTAGGGAAGGTTGCAACAGTAAGATTACACTAAAGGAAATGCGATGGCCACATTTTAGGGACCTTTGAGTTAAGCAACACTGCGTGCAAACATGAAGCAAAAGTTATACCAACACCGAGACAAAAACAAAACTCACATACTGATTTCTCTATAAACAGCATTGTGCAGCTTCTTTTCCCAACCTGGAAAAATAAGAGTTTAAAAAAAAAAAAAGAACCTGAAGATTAGAAAAACTCATAATTGGGACGTTTAAAAACTTGAGAATAACGGGATGGGGTAGGAAAGAGAATTGTTTGGTATTAAAAGCACATGAAAGCACAGAACTTAATTCATCCATTCCTAATTTTGTTTAAAACAGAGGTGTCAAAGTCAAGGCCCGCGGAACCGATCCGGCCCGTGGGGTGTTTAGATCTGGCCCACGGGGCTGCCATGGAAACGGTGAAGGAATGGCCCGCAGTGCCTTTGCTAGAAAAAACGGAGCTCGGGAGGGCTGCATGCGTTTTTGCTGGCAGAGGGCTGCCGAAAGTCTTTGTAGCCAAAAACGGAAATTGGGAGCCTGTTTTCGCTGGCAGAGCACTTGGGCCACCATAGCAGTAGAGTCCAAGCCAAAATGATTGTTGTTGTTCAGTTGTTAAATTGCGTCCGACTCGCGCCGGCCCCATGGACCAAAGCACGCCAGGCTCCTTCGTCCTCCACTGATTCCTGGAATTTGACCGAATTCATGTGCATTGCGTGATGACAGTGATAAAAGCAAGGAAGAGATTTTAAAAAGGTTGCACAGAAGATTCGCGCAATAACAGCTTGGACCTCATGCTTGTCAGCGGAGAGTAAAGATACATCTTTATAAGCTGCTACAGTTAATGTATTTATTAGTCTGTTGAA
This sequence comes from Pituophis catenifer annectens, assembly GCF_029215685.1. Lineage (NCBI taxonomy): Eukaryota > Metazoa > Chordata > Lepidosauria > Squamata > Colubridae > Pituophis > Pituophis catenifer. The sequence continues at coordinate 9,361,617 of NW_027256888.1, forward strand.
AATTAACCTGAAGTAGATGGACCATATCTAAGATCCAGCACTTAACTTACTCAAAGCAAAAATCTTAAAATGTAATGAATTAAAAAACACAAACCTGATGTCTTCAGAAATTCCTTAATATCTTCCTTTAGGGATTGTAGCTTAATCTCTGGATTGTGTAAACTGAGCTAACAAAGAAAGATAAACACGACAGAAGTGTCAGCGTTGTTTAAAAATCACGAGAGTCAATATTTAATTAGGAAAAGCCCAAAAATTTAAATTGAAAACCAAAACACTATTTTAAATTTTCTTGGGGTATATCAGGTGCACAAACTAACAAATTATGTTTTATGGATCACTCACTTTTGAAAGTTAGCTTGACAAATGCCAAATTGCTTGTCAGAAGGTCGTGAAAGCGCATTGTCAGGTTTCGATGTCATCTCAAATAAATTGCACTCCCAAACAATTAATCTTTGCTGAAATATTCCATTTATTGAGTACGACAGATCTGGCCCCGATTTCGTTGTAGCCGATACTAACCCGCTGACCCCCAAACCCTTCCCTTTCCGTTCCCCAATTCTCATCTTCTCATTGGCCATCTTCCAAGTCAGTCTCCCCAGCTTCTGACCTCACCCCACAGGAATGTCTCCCCTCCCCTCCCATCTCCTAGGGGATATTATCTACAGAGAAAATAAGTAGGTGAAATGTCAAGCCTCGTCTTTTTATGGCAGCATCAGAATGCTGACACGCATCACATGACCCAGGGACACTGCAACTGTCATAAATATGAGTCAATTGCCAAGCGTCTGAATTTTGATCCCATGACCATGGGGAGACTGCAACAGTTGTAAGCGTGAAAAACAATGTTAAGTCACTTTTTTCAGGGCCACCCGTTGTAACTTTCAAACTGTCACTAAATGAATGGTTGTAAAACGAGGATTACCTTACAAGGTGTGTGCGCATGTCAGTATTAACGGGCCAAAACAAGTACTCTGACTTTTATCAGAGGAGATTTGTGAAGGAAAAACAGAAATGGACAAACAACATAGACATTACAAAAAAAAAATCTGGAGTTTCATCTTTCAGGGATGCAATTTCTCAACGTTAATTTCCTCGCTTCTAGAAGTTGGCTAGTGCTAAATTACGACTGAGTAAATTGTATGGATAATGTTACAAATCTACATTAGAAGTTATAAAACATTAACACATCAACTTTGATTTTCTGATGAAATTATGTATCTTATTTCAGATAACAATTCCGGAATAGAAGATAGAAGTGCATGGTGTACTTGGGGAAAAAAACAGCTTGTGGTTCAAATGAGAAAAAAAAAAAATTGTTTTTTAAAGAAAATCCTCAATTGTGATTATTCTCTATAATTTAATAGAGAAATTGTAGAAATACAATTTATGTCACAACAGTAAGAAAATACTTCCTTGCCAGGTACTTCTTTTACATTTTTTCTTTACACACACACAGACAGATATAGATATGACAGACAGACAGACAGACAGATAGATACTATCTCTATATTTGTATGTATATAAATAAAAGTTTGTATGTTTTTAGATCCTTGATGCTTTTTTAATGGTTGTACCCCTCTCTTCTTATGCTGGTCTATAAAAATCTAATTAATTCAATATATTAAATGCATTATTATCTATTTCAAATAGACTAATGTATTTACACATCTTAAAAATGAAATATGGTAAAATTAACACTAAGGAAAAATAAATATGTCTTTGTTTTATACTTTCAAAAAATAAATACCAAACAAAACTGGCTTTTGAGAAACTTTTGATGTTATTCATTTTCAGCATAATTTTGAAGATATACAGTAAACAGCTTGAAGCTCTGTAAGAATAAGCAGGCATTGCTAGCTGTCCTTCCTAACAATCTGCATGAATGCACTGAGACAATACTGCCATATAGTAAGTCTTAATTCAGATAGTAAGTGGCAGTACGTTTCTGCAATATTAGACTTTCTGAATCTGGAAACACATCAACGCTTAGGATTATTGTAGAAACATTAGAAACATTTAAGTGGCCATTTCTAAATATTCTATAGAATATTAATATTTATATAGTCTATAAAATATTTAGAATTCTGAACAATCTATAAGACTCGGGCACAACGCAAGCTGGTAAATAGTATTTCAGCCCTTTTCATACCAAAAAATATACTGCAGCCTAAGCTCCTGTGTGTTTACTCAGAAAGTATTATTCCCATGCTAATTCTAGGATATATCTTATCATAATGCATCTTATAAAAATATGGGCCTACACTAAGAAGCAGAGTTGGCTCAAACAAATCATGATTTGAACAAAACACTTTCTAAGGGAGTTGGTCTTTCCTGTGAAAAATGAAAGACCCCTTACATCCATCTCTTCTAATTTTGATACCATCCTGAACCTTGCATCTTATAGATAACCAGCTGGAAATAGTCAAGTAGAAGAAAAAGACAGAAGTACATTATCTTGAGAGTACCAACTATAGGTATCCACAAGGTGGGCTGTTGGGTGTTCGCAAGGGTTCAGGAGAACCTCTAGTTAAGTTCTGTACAGTTTGGAGAACCCCCAAATGCTACAACGGTTTAAATGTGAAAAATGGTCGTAAGTCACTTTTCTCAATGACATCGTAACTTTGAACAGTCACTAAATAAACTCTTGTAAGTTGAGGACTACCTGTACTGCAATGGATAAATTGGGAGGAAATGATATTATTGTTAACATTGACAAACTTATCACTGACAATCTTGTGATTTCGAAGAAAGCTTTGACCAAAAGCTCTGGGCAGGAAGACCACAAAAATAATGAATCATATCCTTCCTTCATGCAGGCTAGATAGTTAATTTTTAATGTTAATCACTGCAGGATCTAAACTGTTCCAAGTAAAGCTGCCTTTTGCAATTGACTGATGGTGATTATTGTAATGAATTTGGATGAAGAAAAGTAATTAAGAATGCATTGGGAGGAAATATTATTGCAATGAATTCAGAAGGAACAGATTATGAATACATTAGGAGGCAAAAGATATTTAGCAGTAGTATTTATTATTGCAATGAATTGAGAGGGAACATTATGAATGTTTTAGGATGAAAAAGATTATTATTATTCTCTTTTATTATTATTAACTTTTATTCATTAAACATGAAACTCAGTCAACTGAACATTAAAAAATGTATCAGAAATATCATTGACTGGCTCTGATAGTTGATACGGGTTGCTGCCAGCATCCTAGGTATCAACCAAGTTGTTGTTGTTGTTGTTGTTGTTATTTACTTTATTCATTAAACTTGAAACTCAGTCAACAACATTCAAAAATGCATCACAAATACCACTGACTGGTGCTAATGGTTGATACGGGTTGCTGCAGTGTCCTAGGTATCAACCAAGTATATTCTTTATTATCGTTATCATTATCATTATTATTATTAACTTTTATTCACCAAACATGAAACTCAAGTCAATTGAACATTCAAAAATGCATCACAAATACCATTGACTGGTGCTAATGGTTGATACGGGTTGCTGCCAGCGTCCTAGGTATCAACCAAGGACCTTCTTAAGATGTACGATGTTCCAAGTAGCGCAGTTTTTTGCACTTCCGCTGGTGTTATTGCAGGAAGCTGCAATTTGCTGATGTATCTTATAGAATTCTTGGATATGGTACCAAGTGCCTGATGACAATGGGTATAACTGTCACACATTTCATCCATAATCACATAGTTTTGATGGCCACGTTGCGATATTTCATGATTTTTTCCAGTTTTCTTTGACTCTTTACTACTACTACTGCTATTACTATTATTATTATATACTTTGTTCATTAAACATGAAACTCAGTCAATTGCACATTCAAAAATGCATCACAAATACCATTGACTGGTGCTAATGGTTGATATGGGTTGATGCCAGCATCCTAGGTTATCAACCAAGTACCTTCTTCAGATGTACGATGTTCCAAGTAGCAGTTTTTTGCAGTTCTGCTGGTGTTATTGCAGGAAGCTGCAACTTGCTGATGTATCTTATAAAATTCTTGGACATGGTACCAAGTTCCCCAATGACAATGGGTATCACTGTTACATGTTTCATCCATAGCCGTGTAATAATAATAACAACAACAACAACAACAACAACAACAACAGTATACACAGCAAACAAGATGACCATGCTAGATTTCGTATCCCAAATCACTAATAATAGTGATTATTATTGGTTAATCTTTAGTGAGATTCACAGCCTTTGAGGCTGGTTAATAGCTCAGCAGCTGGAGTCCTAACCAAGGACCTAGGAACTGTTAAGGTATCGTCAGAGGATGTAAGCTGTTCCGAGTAAGGTGGTTTTTTGTAGAGTCAAAATGTTCAAGTCCGGTAAATTTAGAATTTCTAAATAGCGGGGTAGCCCTTTGGGTATTGCCCCAAGGGCTCCAATTACAATCGGGACAACACACTATTTCTTTTTCCACAGTTGCTCAACTTCAATTTGCAAGTCCCGGTACTTTGTGATTTTTTCTTGCTGCTTATCTTCAATCCGTGCATTACCAGGTATTGCAATGTCAATGAACCATACTTTTTTCTTTTCAACTATTGTTATGTCAGGTGTGTTGTGGACCAAGTGCCTGTCAGTCTAAATCCTGAAGCCCCACAAGATCTTGAGTTTCTCATTCTCTAAAACTTTCTCAACCTGATGTTCCCAGTGGTTTTTGCTGTACTCAAATCCAAACTTCTGGCACAATTTCCAGTGAATGATCTTAGCAACGCGGCCATGGAGTTGTAGGTAGTCAGTTTGTGAAATTTTGCTGCACCCACTGATCAGGTGGTCGACTGTCTCATCTTTCTCATTACAGAGACGGCATTTGCTGTTGGTGGTAATATGTTGAATTTTTGCCTTCATGCAGTTGGTGGCTAGGGCTTGTTCTTGAGCTGCCAAAATAAAGCTTTCTGTTTCTTTTTTCAGTACTCCTGATCTTAACCAGTTCCAAGTTAGTTTCTGGTCAGCTTTGCCTTCAATACTTTTCAAGTATTGGCCATGCAGAGCTTTTGCTTTTCCAATTTTCAGCTCGCTGCTCAATTACTTCTTTCTTATATTCTGCTTTTGTTTTAGTTGTCTTTAAAAGGCCTCCTTTATTTACTTCCTTAATCATTGGTTCTTCACTTTTCTGGATGTAATCATTCAAGCTGCGTTTTTCTTCTTCCACAGTCTGCTTTACTTGTTATTATTATTAACTTTAATTACTATTATTATTGGTTAATCTTTAGTTGAGATTCACAGCCTTTGAGGCTGGTTAATAGCTCAGCAGCTCGAGTCCTAACCAAGGACGTAGGAACTGTTAAGGTATCGTCGGAGGATGTAAGCTTTTACTATTTTTACTATTATTATTATTATTATTATTATTATTATTATTATTATTATTATTATTATTATTATTGTTTCATGTTTAATGAATAAAAGATAATAATAATAATAATAATAATAATAATAATAATAATAATAATAATAATAATAATAATTGCAATGAATTAACAGGGAACAGATTATGAATGCTTTAAAACGAAAAAAAACGTATTTAGTGTTCTCATTATTACTGCAATGACTTGGGAGGGAATGACACTGCTGCCGTTATCATTATTTTTTGCAAGGCAGTGAGATTTTAGAAAGATGCTGCAATGGCATGCATGCACCGGCAGCAAATAAGGAAAAAATCTCCGTTCGTTATTCTGAAAGAGGGGAGCTGAGGAAGAGCCGCCCGAGCGCAGAGCCGGGCAAGAAGCAAGGAAGGGAGGGAGGGAGGCGGGGCAGGGCAGGAAAAAGGCTGCGGCGGGGAGGAGGAGGAACCCAAAGCGCGGCTCAAGCCGCCTCACCCGAGCCTGTCGCTCCAGCTGGGCGTGAAGTCCGGAGCCCTTCAGCTTCTCCACGATCTGGGCGATGGTCAGGGAGAGGCCGTCATCCGCGCCGGCTAGCATGGTGCCCTCGGACGAAAGAGGGCTCTTTGTTTTCGGCCGTTGCGGCACGGGGGACTGATTTCAGCGACGCTCCCACCAGCCCAGCCCAGGCTCAAAACCTCAGCGAGTTGCCTCGGCCGTTGCCTGGCAACGGCGCGGGACGGGTGCAGCAGAGAGGAGTTCCCCAGGAAAAGCCGTCCGGGAAAGCCACGTTCCGCTCGCTTGCAGCGCTCTAATGAGCAAAGCGAAGCGAGACTGGAATCCCTTTTGGAGAGAGAGAGAAAGAGGGGGAGAGAGAGAGAGAATGTGTTTTAAATCATTCCACGCAGACTCACAAACACGTTCTCGTCTCTCTTTAAAAAGAGTGCATATAAAATCAACCCCAAATAAAGGGCTTTGTAACTTGGCAAGATAGCCTTTTTGGAATATATTCAGAATAACAAAGTTTCTTTTTAGAATAGAAGAGAATTCTTTATTGGCCAAGTGTGATTGGACACACGAGGAATTTGTCTTAGGTGTGCATGCTCTCAGTGTACATAAGGAGAATAAAATACATTCATCAAGAATAAGAAAGACACAACACTTAGTGACAGTCAAGGTTACTAATAAGCTATCAAATCGTTGTAGGAAACAAATAAAAACAATATAAATTGAAAGATACAAGTAACATGGTTATAGTAATAAGTGGTATTAATAACAATAATATTAATATAACAATATAATTAATATATATAATAAATAAATAATATAAAATAAATAAATAAAAATAAATATTAATTATAATTAACATTAATAACATAATAACATAAGTGGTATTAATAAATGATAAATGGTTATAGTAATAATTTGGGCAGGATCCTAGAGGTCTACTCCAACCCCTCTGCTTGAGCAGCAGTCCCTATATCATTCTGATATAGTCCAATTTCTTTTTAAAACAATTTTACCTTCTTAAATTAAAAAAAAAAGATTCAATGGAGGTGAAGGGAGGATTTTCTCTACACAAGTTTTCTAAAGAAAGGAAAATAACAAATTGGGACAAGCAAGCAAATCAGGCATTAATCCAAGAAAGAGAAATTGTATTCATTCGTCAGTTCCTTATAAGATTTATAAAATATTTAAGAAGATTTTATTTTTAGAAGTAGTTTCTTGCAGGAACTCAGATTGCAATTGCTTCATGAATATGATTTGGTATTGAGGGAAGGCACCCCTCCTAGAAGAATGAACATATTTTGAGAAATATTTAAAAAGGCAGAATATATTTCCCCTAAAAGAGAAATGGAAATCTTAAGGGAGATAGAAACTCCCTGCCCCCAGCAGATATTTGGTGCCCATTAAGAAAGACTGGGCCAGCCTATCTACAAGACAAAAGACCTCCAGCTCCAGGATGATGGGATTATCCTTCAGGGAAAAGCCATTCAGCCACAATAGGAACTGCACAACAAGCCTCTTCATTGCATCAGCCCAAGTTTCAACTAAGCTTGTCTCAGATAGCCTACAATATTAGCTATGACCCCTACGTAGTTCCATGGGAGTCTTGACAGCAACCAATAGAATACATGTTCTTGCCACAGGAATAGGAAGCTCAAGTTCAAAGCCCAGAGAGGGTATAAATAACCCTCACTCTTCACTCCATGTGGTCAACTACACAAGGACCATGTGCTCGATGGTTCTGCTCCATTAAACTATCTTTCCAATCAGCCTCCATGTTTCCAGTGCCTTTCTCCCCACTTGAAACTGAATAAGATGGATATTTCTCCCAACAGTGGCTTTACCTGTTCATAAAGATAGAAAGTGGTGCATATATCCTAATTATTAATTTGTTTTTTTAAAAAAAACCATCAAAACAGGATAAATGAAAAAATATATATACTCAAGAAAGACTAAGGCTTGTAAAAAAAAAAACAGAAAATAAGATATAAGCAAATGTTCCTATTAAACTGAAAATACAGTTTTAATGAATCAAATACAGATTGCCAACAGTCATAAATAGCAAACAGTATGCCAGATCAATGCTGAAAGCCTTAGAAAAAAATCAAGGAGGAGAACCCAAATTTCGAGTTTGGCACAACTCTATATACAACATTATAATCCAAGAATGGTTTCCTAACTGCATTGCATTCACATTTTATGGAGGAAATTATTCTTGACATCAGGGCATACTTCCACAATTTCATTAGCGATTCTTCCCAAAAGGAAGAACAAAGAGCAGAAAGTATATTGAGCACCAACACAGTGAACTTTGAAGGAATAGCAAGAATATTCTCACAGTTCAAAAATTATTAATACAGTTTGATTATGTGCTATCGTCCACATAGAATAACCCTCCTAAATCTAAGACATAGGCATAACTGAAAAGGTAATGCAATGCAAAATGAAATAAACACTGTATTTATTACACTATAGGTAAGAATGACTCCTAATAATAATTTCAGAAATAACTACTTTGTTTCGAACCTGAAAAACCTTAAGAGAAAACAAAGATCTTTTAGCTATGTGTGGAGGAAACAGTTGATAATGTTACAGTTTTCATGTTAGAGAAATAGCTGTTGCTACTTTGGTTTACCTTCAACATAAAAGTCAAGTAACTGGAAAAAATGCATTAGTCAGACACTTAAAATGGAGTATTTTAAAGGTTAATCTGTTTTCCTTAAAGAAGAAAATGAATTTCTGTGCATATTATCTCTGAACTCTAGGGTCCTGTGTTCTAAGGTGGAATTTCATGATTAAAGACGTTGAGACTCTAGAAAAAGTGCAGAGAAAAGCAACAAAGATGATTAGGGGACCGGAGGCTAAAACATATAAAGAAGAGTTTCAGGAATTAGCTACGGTATGTTTAGTTTGATGAAAAGAAGCACTAAGTGTGACATGATAGCAGTGTTCCGATATCTCAGGGGCTGCCACAAAGAAGAGGGAGTCAAGCTATTCTCCAAAGCACCTGAGGGCAGGACAAGAAGCAATGGGTGGAAACTAATCAAGGAGAGAAGCAGCCTGGAACTAAGAAAGAATTTCCTGACAGTGAGAACAATTAATCAGTGGAACAACTTGCCTCCAGAAGTTGTGAATGCTCCAACTCTGGAAGTTTTAAAGAAGATGTTGGATAACCATTTGTCTGAAGTGGTGTAGGGTTTCCTGCCTGAGCAGGGGGTTGGGCTAGAAGACCTCCAAGGTCCCTTCCAACTCTGATATCCTATCCTGTCCTGTCCTGTCCAGTCCAGTCCAGTCCAGTCCAGTCCAGTCCAGTCCAGTCCAGTCCAGTCCAGTCTAGTCTATCCTACCCTGCCCTGTCCTGTCCTGTCCTGTCCTGTCCTGTCCTGTCCTGGTGGTCATAACTTGAGGACTACCTGTATTTTCACTCCATGTAGAAAAACAAGCTGCATAGCAAAATATTTTTCATTATAGCTGAGAGAACAAAACCTGGAGTTCTACATTAATCACTTGGGCTGGAAATGTGAAGGAATGGTCCCTCTTAGTAGAATATGGTATATTTTTTCACATTGAATGAATACCAAGAGTATTCCTTGTTTTCAACAGTTATATGTCAACGGCTACATCATTCAGCTCTCCAAAAGTTTTCTTCTTAAATCAAGGTAGGCAACAGATGAAAATCGTTGGCAATAAGTGCCATTTATTTCAAAATGATTGCCTTTTTCTTTTGAACAATTCAGTATTATAAAGCCGTTTTTGAATCCTGCACTCTATCCAGAAAACCTCCAGAGATCAGGTTTAGTTTTTGTGTGTCAGACTAAATTCTATTAATTAATTTTATTTATTTATTTGGCTGGGAAACATCAGACAAGCCTCTAAGAGATTCAACAGCGGCTTGATTATTTTTTTATTTTTATATATTATTTATTTTATTGTTCTTTATTTGGCTGTAATCATTTAAATGTGGTTTATTCACAGAATTTTATATGAGTTTTCAACAAAGGAAACTGAACTACTTTCCTTGCAGCTGCTTTTCCGACATCAAGCTCTCACACCGAAGCATGTCTGAGTTAAAAATGATTTTTTTAAAAAATAACTAACAGTCATTAAATCCCTTGTGAATTGTTTTCATAATTTTCATTAAAGTGAAATAGACCACAATTGTTCTTTGGTGTTCACTTCATACATTTTCTGAAGATGCATTTCCTTTTAATGTCCTAAACTGCCTCAAGTTCTAATATTATGAAATCAAAGTATTTCCATCTTGACATCATTTATATAACTTACCCACATGTCCTTTCCTTTGTTTTTTGCTTTTCTAAAGAAATTAACTGTGATTTTGTTATAAGAATAGCCATATTACATTTCACATTGCCCCCTAAAGTTATAAAATCAATTTAAGACTTTTCCTTCACTTTTTAAATTGATTTCTCAGCCTTATTTATCACCGTGACTCATCGGTTGATGATGTCATCCAGTGTTAAATCTCAGCTACCACAGCATCGAAAAGAGGCAATAAAAAAAGCTTTGAAATATCAATTCTTGACATGATCTTTCTGAATTAAACATTAGTCCTGTTGTCCTTTCTAACAACAATTATATTTTTCTTTAATGTATATGCCATCGAATTCTTAGCACATTTTTTTTAAATGATGTTTTCCTGAATAATGCCCATTATTTTATGCATTTTGCCATAAAACAATGATATCTCTATTATTCCATCTAAGTCAACACTTTTATTGTGACCAGCTTGAGACTGAACACAGTGTGGTTATTAAACTTTTGAATACTACTTACATATCTGCAACAGCCATTCTTTACTAAGGGTGTACACAAAGTTTGGTCTAAAACAGGGATCAGCAACCTGCAGCTCTGGAGCCACATGTGGCTCTTTCACCCCTCTGCTGCGGCTCCCTGTCACTCAAAATATGCATCACAACAGCCAATGTGCAACACCTGCCAGCACACGATTTATTGAGCTTTTCAACCCCCGGTAGACCAACCATGGATAAATCCAAGAAAAGAAAAGTTTCAGAAGAAAACAGAACATTTAATTCAACTGCATATACTAGTTTTGTGGCCGCTCAAGAAATAGTCAGGCACGGGAAGGGTTTTGTGGCTCCTGGTGTTTTCTTTTCTGTGGGAAACGGGTCTAAATGGCTCCTTGAGTGTTTAAGGTTGCAGACCTCTGGTCTAAAAAGTCAAGATAGTAATCATCAAATGGATGGAGCTTCAATTGCACTATTGTAGCCGCTATTTTGATCAAACTCTAGAGTCATCCCTGCTCCTAATCTAGCACACTCAATATAGGTTTGACTGTAACAAGCACAAGTGGGGAAAAGAGAAAATAGAGACAGAATATATGTGTTCATATTCATAAACAGAGTTTTAATTCCAAGGCCGTTTGTCATTTCCACATTTATTCAAACAGGATATTGAAATTCAGTCATTTTAAAAAAAAGGACCGAATATCTAAATCCCTCTTCAGATTTAAAAGACTTTCATTAGGAAACTTCCTTCCTTCCTTCCTTCCTTCCTTCCTTCCTTCCTTCCTTCCTTCCTTCCTTCCTTCCTTCTTTACTCTCTCCCTCCTTCCTTCCTTCCTTCCTCCCTCCCATCCTTCTTTACTCCCTCCCTCCTTCCCTCCTTTCTTCTTTACTCCCTCCCTCCTTCCTTCCTCTTTCCCTCCCTCCCTCCCTCCCTCCCTCCCTCCTTCCTTCTTTACTATCTCCCTCCTTCCTTCCTCTTTCCCTCCCTCCCGCCCTCCTTCCTTCTTTACTCCCTCCCTCCATCCATCCCTCCTTCCTTCCTCCCTCCCTCCCTCCCCATCTCCTCCCTCCCTCCTCCATCCCTCCCTCCCTCCCTCCCTCCCTTCCTTCCTTCCTTGACAGAGAGAGATACAACCTAGAAGTAAGGGGAGATTTTCTTACAATGAGATCAGTTAATCGATGGAATAAGTTGCCTCCTGGGATTGTGGGTGCTCCATCACTGGAGGTTTTCAAAAATAGATAGGACAACCATTTGACTGGGATGGAAAGAGGAGACATCCGAGATTCCTTCCAGCCCTATGATTCTATGATTATTTCAAACCACAGCCTTAGACTGAAATTCATTGTAAGGACCATGACATAGGATCTTCTTGCATTGTGAAGTCTTCTTTAAAATAACCAACTGCTAGCTCTCAAGCTGGTGAGACCTGCTTCCTAAGTCTACTAATACAATCTTCTGGGCCCAGAAGGGAAGATATATATATTGTGGCAAATTCTCTCTCCTTGCCACCTGTTCTTTTGAACAGCAGTATATTTCATTAAATGAACGAGTTTAGAGCAGTAGTGAAATCCAATTTTTTTTACTACCGGTTCTGTGGGCGTAGTTTGGTGGGTGTGGTGTGGCTTGGTGGGCGTGGCTTGGTGGGCGTGGCAGGGGAAGGATACTGTAAAATTTCCATTCCCACTCCACTCCTGGGGGAAGGATACTGCAAAATCTCCATTTCCACCCCACTCTGGGGCCAGCCAGAAGTGATATTTCCCGGTTCTCCGAACTACTCAAAATTTCCGCTACCGGTTCTCCAGAACCTGTCAGAACCTGCTGGATTTCCCCCCTGGTTTAGAGCCAAACTGCATTGTCAGACTGAATTGAGTACCTGGCTTGAACGACTTCTGCAGTTCTCAGTTCACTTATTTTGAAAAACACCATGCGGAGTTGAAGTGAATCAGGGGTGGGTTCCACTTACCTTTACTACCGGTTCACAATGGGAGCGTGCACGCACTTCTGCACATGCGCAGATCACCCATGATGATATCGTGGCGGGTGAGTGGAGCCTTCCGCCGGTTTTACTACCGGTTCTATAGAACCGGACCGGATCGGGAACAACCCACCACTGAAGTGAATTACACTGAACGCTGATCAAAACACAAAGAAATTATTTGCAACATAACTTTTTGTGTCACCTAATTTCCCATCCCTTATTAAGGAGAGGAATAGTTTGCTTGTTGGTTGATCATGGATTGCACCAGATATATGGACGGCTGAGGGCATGGTGCGTGTAGGTAGGATATGATATCACAGTGGGTGGATGGAAATTGTGAGTGGTTAGGTGGCTTCCTTTTAGGGACTGATTTTACGCCACCTTTTTATTATTATTATTATTATTATTATTATTTTCATACAAAGTCATGCCTCTATGATTGGATGGTTTGTCATTAAATTTGTAGGATGCATTTTCCCAAAATGTGGTTGCATGATCCCCAATTCAGTTGTTTTATCTTTTGATTCTGGTGAGGGTTTTGGGATGGCAGCATTGGACGTGAATTATACATTTCTTTTATACAAGAGCCTTGGTGGCGCAGCAGACTAAAGTGCTGTTAAGTACACCAGCTGCCTGCAATTACTGCAAGTTCAAATCTCACCAGGCTCAAGGTTGACTCAGCCTTCCATCCTTTCGAGGTAGGTAAAATGAGGATCCGGTTTGTGGGGGCAATAAGCTGACTTTGTATAAAAAAGAACACCGCTTAGGGGGGCCCCAAAAGCCCTACTAAGCAGGTATATACAAAAGTATGAAGGCTATTACTTAACACATTGTAAACCGCCCTGAGTCTCCGGAGAAGGGCGGCATATAAATTGAACCAATAAATAAATAAATAAATGTTCTTTCTAACTACTTTGCACATAGAAAATAACTAATGCTTGTTATTATTCTTTATTTTTCCCCATGTGTGAGAAGCAAAAGGGAAAATAGTCCTGGTAGTATCAAGCCAATAATTATTTTATTTTTCTTCCATTGTTATTATTTTTATGAATAACTCAAGGTGGTAAACATAGCTAATACTCCTTCCTCCTCCTATTTTCTCCACAACAACAACCCTGTTAGGTGGATTGGGCTGAGAGAGTGTGATTGGCTCAAAGTTACCCAATTGGCATTCATGCCTAAGGTGGGACTAGGACTCAGAGTCTTCTGATAATTGGCCCAAAATCATCTAACTAGCTTTCGTGTCTAAGGTAGGACTAGAACTCACAGTATCCTGGTTTCTAGCCTAATGCCTTCACCACTAGTCCAAACTAGCTTTATTATTTTTATTGATCAAAGAATCCGTGCTAAAGCTATTTTGGTACAAGAGGGATGAGTATGCGTGGATTTAAGAAACATCTGATATGATTCTTAAATTTGATTAGAGAAGCTGAAATGCTCTTCAAATACACCTGGAGGGACAAAGAACTATTAGTGATAAATGCAAGAGTTTGTCAGGTTTGGGTATTGTACCTCCCAGCTCCCTTCTTTCTTCTCTGCAAATGATGATGTTCCAACACCATTTTTGAAGAAATCATTTCTCCGTCTTCCGTCCTCCCAGCTTCACGTGACTGAGTGGTATTCCTGCCACGGTCCAAAGATCAGAAGGTAAATGACAGAGTTAATTTTGGCAAAGCAATAGCCAAAAGCAGGAACAGCTTCAGATCAGTTTAAATTTGAGGGACTCTGATCATCATTTTTATTTTTGGGTAGGGGGATTTTTACTTATGCAGAGCAGGAAAACAGTCCCTCATTCAGGCTTGGCCAACACATGGAGATTTACGAAGGAGACCTAAGCTAAGGCCCAGTGGGACTTTAGTCCATCTGAGTCAGTGGTGGGTGGCTACCAGTTCACCCCAGATCAGGCGAACTGGTAGCAGCAACAGGAGGCTCCACCCACCTGCCCAGACATGTCTGCGCATGCACAAAAGTGTTGCGTGAGCGCGAGCACACGTATGCCCACGAGTGACGGGATTTGAATCCCACTACTGATCTGAGTATACATGGGATGGTAGGTGAAATTTAACAATAAGCCTCACATAACACATAACTTGACGGCCGTGACCAGGAGGATTTTTCATCAGGTTCGCCTGATCCGCCAGTTGCGTCCCTTTCTAGATCGGGACTCCCTACACACAGTCACTCATGCCCTTGTCACCTCTCGTCTGGACTATTGTAACACTCTCTACATGGGGCTCCCCTTGAGGTGCACTCGGAGGCTCCAACTGGCGCAGAGTGCGGCCGCACGGGTGGTTATGGGAGCAACGTGGAGCTCCCATGTAACACCTCTCCTGCGCGAGCTGCACTGGCTCCCGGTGGTCTTCCGAGTGCGCTTCAAGGTTTTGGTTACCACCTTTAAAGCGCTCCATGGCTTAGGACCTGGTTATCTACGGGACTGCCTGCTACCACCAATAACCTCCCACCGGCCAGTTCGCTCCCATAGAGAGGGGCCCCTCAGCCAAACAATGTCGACTGGCGGCCCCTAGGGGGAGAGCCTTCTCTGTGGGGGCACCTACGATCTGGAACGAGCTCCCCCCGGAGATACGGAGGATCCCGGATCTGCGCACCTTCCGTCGTGTGCTTAAGACTTTTCTATTTCATCAAGCTGGCCTGGCCTAAATCTTATCCCCTTTTTAAATGTAAATTTTAATTTGTTTTAAATTATGGGGTATTTTAAATTTGTTCAGCCAAATTATTTAATTCGTTTTTATTCTATTTTAAATTTTTGTATTTATGTGTTTTATCCTGTGGCTGTTCACCGCCCTGAGTCCTTCGGGAGTAGGGTGGTATAGAAATTTAATAAAATAATAATAATAATAATAATAATAATAATAATAATAATAATAATAATAATAAATAATAATAATAATAATAATAATAATAATAATAATAATAATAATAATAATAATAATAATAATAATAATAACAACAACTGCTGCTTCTTGGTGCTATTCCCCAACATAATTAACTTAACTATTCATGATGAATGCAGGAAAGATGCATTTCTTTTGAGGAAACTAAAACAACATCTCTTCTTGCATATCGTTTATGACCCATCAGTCCAATGTTGACTCTTTTCTGATGTTTTTCCATAACCTGGTCTTCCATAATCTGGTCTTTCAAGTCTTCCAAGAATGCATCCATCATCATCATCACTGCAGGGCAGTGGTGTCAAACTCAAGGCGTCACGGCATCGTCACGTGACGTATCGGAACTTCCCCTCCCCCCTTCGCTAAACCAGGCATAGGCGTTGGCAGCGTGTAACGTATCCAGCCCACGGACCAGGATCATCCAGATGGGAGACAGTTTTGAACATTGGAAGAAGTTACTTGAGTTTCCCAGATGAAATCAGTCAGATTTCACTTTTAATAGCACAACGTTTTTTTATTCAATTCTACCAAAAAAAAAAAAAAAATCTAGAAAAAAGAATCGGTGGAGGGAAGGCGAGAAGCATTCCAACCTATTCACACTACCAGTGCTTTTCTCTTTAATCAGGGGTTGGCTTCAAAAATTTTAGCAAGGGGTTCTCTTCCAGGTTGCTGGGTGGGCATGGCCATGGTGGGTGTGGCCTAGTCGGCCTCCTGCACCACAGTGAGGAGGGCATTTTTGCCTTCCCCGGGCTCCGGAGGCTTTCCTTAAGCCTCCGGGAGGGCAAAAACGGCCTCCCCAGGCTCCGGAGGCCTTCCTGAACTTCCGGTAGGCCCATTTTTCACCTTCCCCGAGCCTCCATGCCAGTAGTGGGTTCCTCCCGGTTCGGTCTGGTCCGGTTCGGCCGAGCCAGTAGCGGTGATGATATGACGTCACCGAACCGGTTCTCCCCCCAGCCCTCCCACCCCCCCCGCCCCCCCCACGTTATTCTTACCTTTTATTTGGTCCCACCCCCAATCTATTGCTGCCTCCTGAGTCCCAGCTGATGACTAGAGGGAAAAAACCTGTTTAAACTCTTGCCGCGGGGCTTCAAAGGGCCGTCCTACAGCTGATCAGTGTTAAAAGCAAACAAATGAGTCGGGTTGTAAGTGCGAGGACTGGTCGTAAGGGCGAGGACCTTCCAGAAATGACTCTGACCAGCTAGCCACGCCCACCTAGTTACATGACCTCCAAGCCACACCCACAAAATATGCCATGCACATAGAACTGGTAGTAAAAAAATTTAGAACCCACCCCTGCTCCACACATGCCCTGCACTTACCTGCATCCAAAATGGGCTGCATGGGGGCTCCTGGGAGGGGTGGGGCAGGTAAGGTGGGGCGGGGCCAGACAGGAGTGGGATTTGGGGGTTCTCTCAACAGCACAGGCTCTTAGTTAGAGGTCCATCCGAACCCCTGTGAACCCCCAGCAGCCCACCACTGTCTTTAATGCAACCTCCCAACCTTGGTTTTTCAGTGAAGAAAAAAGAAAATAGATCCCTTTGGGAAATCAACACAGATCCCGTGTCACATTCCTTGTGGTCCTTACCAAAAGAACAGTAGATGTCAGGCTACGAACAAGCTGAGTGATGTCAAAATAGCCAAGGGCTCAGAACATTTCCTCTAGAAACACATTTCTCAAGAATTATATACCAACTGCACTCTAAAAGACTAGTTAGATTTTTTTTTAAATTTGATTTATATGTCGCCCTTCTCTGGAGACTCAGGGCGGCTTACAATGCGTTAAGCAATAGCCTTCATACTTTTGTATATTTTATACAAAGTCAGCTTATTGCCCCCACAAACTGGGTCCTCAATTTACCTACCTTAGAAAGGATGGGAGGCTGAGTCAACCTTGAGCCTGGCAAGATTCGAACTTACTTTAATTGCAGACAGCTGGTGTTAAATTACAGTGCTTTGTCTGCAGAGCTATCCAGGCTCTATTGGATCTTTCTTTGTAAATCATGGGCAAGATGCAGAGAAGTTGTGTAAGAGCTATGGTGATTGGAAGCAGACATCTTAAATTTTGCCTTCAGTTGCTGTGGCTTTGTCTGATAATACAACATACTTATTTATTTTCCTTCGGTATTTCACATTATATCATTAATACCTGTTCGGTTATCATATCAAGTTCATTATCCCTTTTTCAGCCTGGTTAAAAACAGGGGGGGAAATTAGAGAGGAGGCATGCAGTTTTTAATCTGATAAAATAACTTTAGTTTTTGCTCACTGCTGGTATTTCAGTTAAATGCTTGTATTTAACCAGAGATAACTGGATTTTGTTTTTCCTTGAAGATGTTTCGTTTCTCATACAAGAAGCTTCTTCAGTTCTGAAGGAGCTCCTTGGATAAGAAGCGAAACGTCTTCAAGGAAAAACAAAAGAAGTCCAGCTGCTTTTTGAAAAAGCACCTTTGGGACAACTATGATCTGGATGACTGAGAATCTCCATAGATACATGCTCCTATTTACAATAAAAAAAAACAACATTGATTACTGTTAAGCTATAGAAAACCATAATTAAAAATTAAGCCATTTTCTTCTAATTATACAGTGCCTTTCCTCAGGGAGGAAATCTACTTACTTTCCCTACCGGTTCAGAAGTGCACATGCCGCGCGCGGGAACCCTCTGTGCATGCGCAAAACCTCCTGCACATGTGCAGAGGCTAAAAAACAGGTTACTTCCTGGTTAAAACCTGGTTAAAACCAGGAAGTAATGACGACCGGGCTGGTGGGCGGAGTCTCAATCTGCCGTCACTACCAGTTCTCCGAACCACCCCCAGCCATCGCTACCGGTTCAGGCGAACCGGTTCAAACCGGTAGCATTTCACCCCTGCCTTTCCTGCATTATCTTTTAAATTTTTTCGTGTTACCCAAGGCAGCTCCATCAAGCCCCTTTGGCATTATGCAAATCCATTTAAATATAATAAGCTAAATCAGCGAATCAAGCTGGTGCTGCAGTTTATATGCAGAAAGGTTAAGAAAAGAGTCCATTCTAGTTACTCGAAGAACTTAACAAATCAAAACTGATATAAAAAAATTTTTTTTTATAAATGGATCTCAGATATTTATTTATTTATTTATTTATTTATTTATTTATTTATTTATTTATTTATTTATTTAGCTTATATGCCGCCCTCTCTCCGGAAAGGACTCAGGGCGGCTCACAGCAATAAAAACAGATAAATCAATATTAAGTGTTAAAAACCATTAAAACTCCCCTTAAAAACCCCTTCAGTCCAATCCGGCCTGGCAAAATAACCATGTCATAAGGTCACGGCGGAAAGAGCGCAGGTCAGGGGCCACCCGGAGCTCCAGGGGGAGTTGATTCCATAAGGTAGGTGTGCCCACAGAGAAAGCTCATTCCCTAGGAGTCACCAGATGACGCTGCCTGGCCGACGGCACTCCAGGGAGGCACTCCCTGTGGGAACGCATCGGGTGATGGGGAGCTGTCGCTGGCCGCAGATGGTCCATCAGGTACCCCTTCCACCTCTGTTATTCTATGTTCTACATTCTTTGCAGGTGCCTTCATCAAAAAAAATCAGCTTCATGATACCAGCCTAATGTCCTGAATGTTTTTTTTTTTGCTTTTATTCCATTGTTTTAATTAGCAATATATAAGCTAATTAAGGAATGCTTACATTTCAAGATACTTAAATTAAAGCAGGAATTAGAAGACCAGGGATATAAGATGGATTGGTTTTCATATATGCAAATATTTTCTAGATATAGAGAAGATCTCAAACAAGAAGGTTTTTATAATGTCTTGACTAATTTAGATAAGATTTTAATGGGCTCTGATGATCATATAATTAAAAAGTTGTATGGATATTTGTTAGAAGTAAAACTGGAAGAAGAACAAGTTAAAGAAACAATGATAGCATGGGGGAAAAAATTTGGTTACGGTATTGATTTAGAGAAATGGCAAAAATTGTGGTGACATAATTATAAAATGACAATGTCTATAGCTTATAAGGAGAATTTGTATAAGATGTTTTACAGTTGGCATTTACCCCCGACGAGGATAGCCAGAATGTTCCAGAATAAATCGGAGAAGTGTTGGAAGTGTCATCAGACTCCAGGATCCTATTACCACATGTGGTGGACATGCGGAGATGCAAAGAGATATTGGACTAAGATACACACGTGGTTGGAAAAAATGATTAAGAGACATATTGATTTCAAACCAGAGATATTTTTATTAGGGATCTTACCAGAGACATATAATAAAGAATTGCAATATTTAATTGTGAACCTTTTAACAGCAGCTAGAATTGTATTTGCAAAAAAATTGGAAAGGAGAAAGGACACCTACTGATGAAGAAATTATTAAGAAAAAGATGGACTGTGCTGAAATGAGTAAATTGACATTTGAAATAAGAGAGCAGGAAGATAAACAATATTATTTGATATGGGATTTATTTTATCAATGGATGGACAATAAAAAATGGAGATAAACATGAAATGTGTGGATGCTGAGATAAATTAAGTGAATTTCTTTTTTATATATATGAAAATAACCTCAAAATAGTGATATTTTGAAAAGGGGAGGGAGCACAAAAGGATACAAACCGATCGATATACGGTCTGTAACTTTATGGAATGATGATGTTTTTATGTTTTATTCTTGTTTAAAAATAAAAAATTATTGAGAGAAAAAAAATCAGCTTCATAATACCAGCCTAATGTCCTGAATGGTGGGTTGTTGTTTTTTTTGCTTTTATTCCATTGTTTTAATTAGCAATATATAAGCTAATTAAGGAATGCTTACATTTCAAGATACTGTAGATCTATAAGACCACACACAATGTCACAAAAGGAAGATTACTGAAGGAATCTGTTTAGAGTAGCAGACATTAAAGTCTTGGGAAACAGTTCCTTAACTTTTCTCACAGTCAAGTATGTCTGGTTACACAACTGGTTATGGATCAAAGACAGGGCTATTGTTATTTTCATTGGTTTTATCCACAAAATAAACATATCCAACCATTTAAGAACAACTCTGAAACTAATAAAAAGAAACCCAAAATAAAGATCACCAACAACGGTTTTCAAAGGAAACCATAGGAACGTAAATTATCTCACGCTAGCTGAGATAACCCAAATGTAACAGCAAAATTCATTTTGCGTAGATCCATACATGAAAATATAGAATAGAATAACAGAGTTGGAAGGGACCTTGGAGGTCTTCTAGTCCAACCCCCTGCTTAGAAAACCCTACACCACTTCAGACAAATGGTTATCCAACATCTTCTTAAAAACTTCCAGTGTTGGAGCATTCACAACTTCTGGTGGCCAGTTGTTCCACTGATGAATTGTTCTCACTGTCAGGAAATTTCTCCTTAGTTCTAAATTGCTTCTCTCCTTGATTAGTTTCCACCCGTTGCTTCTTGTCCTGCCCTCAGGTGCTTTGGAGAAAAATGTCATATATATGACATTTTTTTAAAAAAAAAATTACTTTGCCAAATTGACATTAAATCCTTACATTTTGTCAATGTGGGTAAGATGAGTTTTTGCTAAGTAAGGCCCATTTATTAATATACTGTACACCGATGGCTTCAAGTCTTCTATTAATTTCTCCAGTTTAGACATTAAACAATGTTACACAAATAAAGTGTCTCATAATTTTACTGTTCCGTTGACTTGAAGCCAGTATTTATGTTTTGAGCATTTATCTTTTTTATTTAATGTTTTGTTTATGACCATTATAAACCACTTCAGTCCCATCTGTCTCTAAACATTAATACAAATGCAACAGCCTCAAGCCAGTGCAGAAGCAAAAACTGGAAACAGACTCTAAAGTCATAGTTCTAAATCAAGGGTGAAATCCAGCAGGTTCTGACAGGTTCTGGAGAACCGGTAGCGGAAATTTTGAGTAATTCGGAGAACCGGTAGTAAAAATTCTGACTGACCCCATCTATTCTCTGCCTCCCAAGTACCAGCTGATTGGGAGGAAATGGGGATTTTGCAACAATCTTCCCCTGGATTGGGGAGGGAATGGAGATTTTACAGTATCCTTCCCCTGCCACGCCCACCAAGCCATGCCACGCCTACCAAGCCACACCCACCGAACCGACAGTAAAAAATTTTGAAACGCACCACTGGGGGTGTTGTCCACCACAAAATTTTCACCGTGAAACCAGTGTGAGAACTTCCCTTTCTTCTAACGCTAAGACCAATACATAATTCCATGGTTTGCTAAGTGCTAGACAACTGTGAAGAATTTTGTTTAAAAATCCTCAGCCCTTTTCAAGAGCAAGATGCCAAGTTTATGAGTAGACAAGTCACGATTTCAGAATTCTAATTGCCACTAATGGCTGTTTACAGCTGCAGGACCTTTCATTACTCAACTCTTTTTTTTTATGTTTCTTTCTTTACAGATAAATCAACTGTCATTCTGCCTATAGAATGCGTATGTTACCATTTGTTTTATGGCACCATGACATCATAACCAGGTTTTTTCCCCCCCGATTTCCAGTGTAGCTATGGAAGAACAATTGGGCTTCCACAAATGTCGGAGAAGTCAAACACCATAATCAAGACAAATATTTAGTCCTGTAACCAAGATTTTCCAGACACCCTCCCTGTTATAAATCTAACACTCAAGCTGACATTTCAGGGGGAATTAGAAGCAGCTGAAAGGTAAATTCAGAAATAGAAACACTTGAAGCACAAAATTGAACTAAACAGCGCTGGAGAAGTTACCTTCTTGGGAAGATTGCTTGGCAGAGCATTGTGGCACCCTAACGTCATAATTAGCTTTTTCAATTTCTGCAGTGTAGACGTGGAACTATGATTGGGCTTCCACAAATGTCTGAGGGGCCATAGTCTTTGTTTGACTATCGATGTGCAAATTTGGTCCTTGCACACTTTGGCTTTAAAATTCTTAATGGCTGGGGCCAAAAATGAGCTAAGAAACTAACTAATCTGTTCTGTTCAGTTTTAGGTTACTGGGCAGGGGTGAAATGCTCCCGGTTTGGACCGGATCGCTCGATCCGGTAGCGATGGCGGTGGGTGGTTCGGAGAACCGGTAGCAAAAATTCCTCTCCACCCCCATGCCCAGCTGAGCTACACAATGATCAGAGGCTTTTTATTTTATTTTTAAAAGCATTTTTTCTACAACCTCTTTGGCCGAAAAAAATGCTTTTAAAGTAAAAACAAAGCTTCTGCCGATCAGGCAAGTCAGCTGGGATGGTCAGAGGCTTAAAAAAAAGAAAAGAAAAGCCTCTGCTGATCAGGCAAGTCAGCTGGGATCATCAGAGGCTTTTAAAAAAAAGAAAAGCCTCTGCCGATCAGGCAAGTCAGCTGGGATGGTCAGAGGCTTAAAAATAAGCCTCTGCTGATCAGGCAAGTCAGCTGGGATCATCAGAGGCTTTTAAAAAAAAGAAAAGCCTCTGCTGATCAGGCAAGTCAGCTGGGATCATCAGAGGCTTTTAAAAAAAAGAAAAGCCTCTGCTGATCAGGCAAGTCAGCTGGAATCATCAGAGGCTTTTTTTAAAAAAAGAAAAGCCTCTGCTGATCAGGCAAGTCAGCTGGGATCATCAGAGGCTTTTAAAAACATTTTTTTACAACCTCTTCAGCCGAAACAAAACACAAAACAAACCACGCCCACAGAACCAGTAGTAAAAAATTTTAGAACCCACCCCTGCTGTATGGAACAAACTTTTTGCATTCTGTCCTCTTCATGTCTGAGCCATAATTAGTGAGAAAAAAAGCTTTGCTGCTCAAAGAATCTTAAAAGTTTCCTTCCCAAATTGGAATCCTACTTCTTGTTTTACTGCCCGTTCAGGCTGTATCTTCTAATAAGCGTTTAGCCCGGATGACATTTTCCTGCACCGAAGGCATATCTTGGAAATGATTCTGGATCCATTTGTTCAGTCATCTTCTGTTTTGTTTATTTAACAATTTATTTTAAGATCCGTGTTCTGCCAAGGCCCCGCAAGCTGGTTTACCGTCTGAAAATATGGGAAGAACTGAATGTGGCACAAAATAGAGAAGCCCGTCAGACTGATCGAAAGGCTTCTGAGGAACTTTCTAATTTGGATTTCCGCTTTTTCCTCAGGTCAAGGAAGACTGCAGTGGGAGAGAGAGGGAGGGAAAGAGAAGAAAGGAAGGGGAGGGGAGGGGAGGGGAGGGGAGGGGAGGGGAAGGGAAGGGAAGGGAAGGGAAGGAAGGAAGGAAGGAAGGAGGGAAGGAGGGAAGGAGGGAAGGAAGGGGAGGGGAGGGGAGGGGAAGGGAAGGGAAGGAAGGAAGGAAGGAAGGAAGGAAGGAAGGAAGGAAGGGGAGGGGAGGGGAAGGGAAGGGAAGGAAGGAAGGAAGGAAGGAAGGAAGGAAGGAAGGAAGGAAGGAAGGAGGGAAGGAAGGGGAGGGGAGGGGAAGGGAAGGGAAGGGAAGGAAGGAAGGAAGGAAGGAAGGGGAAGGGAAGGGAAGGAAGGAAGGAAGGAAGGAAGGAAGGAAGGAAGGAAGGAAGGAAGGAAGGAAGGAAATGCAGTGATTGATTCAGGAAGACTGATTAGATCTCATTTCAGACAAATGGTTGTCTAATGTTTTCTTAAAAACCTCCAGTGATGCATCACCCACAACTTCTGGAGGCCAAGCCATTCACTGGTTGATTGTCCTCACCATTAGGAAATTTATCCTTAGTTCCAGGTTGCTTCCCTCCTTACAGATTACAGATTAATAAAGTTGGAAGGGACCTTGTAGGTCATCTAGTCCAACCCCCCACCCACCCAAGGAGACCTTGCACCATTTTTGACAGATAGCAGTCCAATCTCTTCTTGAAAGCTTCCAGTGATGAAGCTCCCATGACTTCTTGATTAGATTCCCTCCATTGCTTCTTGTGTGGCCTTCTGGTGGTTTGGAGAATAAATTGACCTCCTCTTCTTTGTGGCAGCCCCTCAAATATTGGAACAGGTGCTATCATGTCTCCCCTAATCCTTCTTTTCATTATTTATTTTTTAATTTTTTTTATTTTTAATTTGATTTATATGCCGCCCTTCTCCGGAGACTCAGGGCAGCTTACAATGCGTTAAGCAATAGCCTTCATACTTTTGTATATTTATACAAAGTCAGCTTATTGCCCCCACAAACTGGGTCCTCATTTCACCTACCTTAGAAGGGATGGAAGGCTGAGTCAACCTTGAGCCTGGCGAGATTCGATCTTACTTAAATTGCAGACAGCTGGTGTTAAATTACAGAGCTCTGTCTGTTGAGCTATCCAGGCTCCCTGGATTAAACTAGACATACCCAGTTCCTGCAACCGTTCTTCATATGTTTTAGCCTCCAGTCCCCTAATCATCTTTGTTGCTCTTCTCTGCACTCTTTCTAGAATCTCAACATCCCTTTTTCTATCTTGGTGACCACAATTGGATTCAGTATTCCAAGTTTGGTCTTACCAAGGCAGTTTTTGGCGGTACTAAAAACTTCACTTGATTTTGATTCTGTCCCTCTGTTAATGCAACGTAGGATTGTATTGCCATTCTTCATTGCTATTTGACTTTTTGCTTGACGTTTTAATCTTCCAGTAGGCTCTCTACTGTATTTTGGTGATATTACTGGAAACTCTCTAGTAGGATTTTATCCGGATTCTCTAAAGCCAAGATATCGTTGATGAACAAGTGGAAAACAAAATCTTTGCACCTAATAGGAGCCATGGCCTCGCAGTGGTTAGAATGCAGTATTGCAGGCTGACTCTGCCCACTGCCAGGAGTTCAATCCTCACCAGGTTCAAGTTTGACTCAGCCTTCCATCCTTCTGAGTTGGGTAAAATGAGGACCCAGATTGTTGGGGGCAAGAGGCTGACTCTGTAAATCGCTTATAGAGGGCTGTAAAGCACTGTGAGGCGGTATATAAGTCTAAATGCTATTACTAATGCTAATAACCATTTTGTAAAGGATCTCCTGTGGGGGAAAATGTGAAATATCTCCTTGATTCCTAACTCCGTTATCCTTGAGCAATCACTTCTTTTTTTTTAAATGTGATTTTCAAACATAAATTTTAAAAACTGTCTAAATATAAAGGAAATCTGACAAACGAGAAGGGATATGTGTATCCTTCCAGTCCCGTTTATTCTCTGCAGGATATAATGCTCTATAAACAGAGGACATTGTCCAGATTACTTTGTGCCATTCCCCTCCAAAATGCATTTTCTTAAGCATAATGTAGACAAAGCATTGCGGAGAAATCTGATAGCCTAATCTACAATATTCATCCTCGGTGAGACTGGAAACTTTTGTTCTTGACAGCTGGCGGATAAGCCTCCTTGATGAGGTTATGTGGAAATAATTT
Source organism: Pituophis catenifer annectens (assembly GCF_029215685.1). NCBI lineage: Eukaryota > Metazoa > Chordata > Lepidosauria > Squamata > Colubridae > Pituophis > Pituophis catenifer. The sequence goes on from NW_027256888.1 coordinate 9,387,441, forward strand.
AGACTAATTTCATTTTTGTTTTATTCCTAATCATAGAAACATGCAAGCTTAGAGCTAACAAGATGTCCGGAAAATGGAGAAAAATTGGGGAAAATAGCCAAATTTACAATAACAGGTTGGAAGGGACCTTGGAGGTCTTCTAGTCCAACCCACTGCTCGAGCAGGAGTTCCTATACCAGTGATGGCTAACCCTTTCTGGACTGAGTGCCCAAAGCGCATGTGCCCGAACCCCCAAAATGCAATGCGTGCACGGCCCCTGTGCATTCGCCCCACCCCCATGCATGTGCCACACCCCCGTGCTTGCATGCGGCCCTGCATGCAGCCCACCCATGCGCACGCAGCCTTGCACGCGGCCCCATGCATGTGCGTGCCTCCTGCACATGCCCTGCCTCCTGTGCATGTGCGTGAGCCCCCTGCACACACACACATGCATGTGTACCCCTGCATGTGCCTCACCCCCCGTGCATGCATGGCAGAGACCCAAAGACCAGCTGGCCAGAGGGAGGTGCACATGCATGCACGGCGGAGCTGAATTGGGGCGACGGCTCGCATGCCCATAAAGCATCTTAACCACTGAGCCATCAGGCCCCTTGTACTGTTCTGTCCCCTCCCACGAGTCGCCTTGCAGAGGCTCAAATAGCCCAGCAGTAACAAACGCAGGCTAGAGAGACTGAAGCTGGCCCTTTAATAAATAGTTCTCTTCCAAAGCGTATATCAGTCCAATAGTTACCGGGCAATGTTCCAAAGGTCTTGGCAGACAGCCAGCAGGCTAATGCAGGAATGCAGACTCTTGTCAAAAAACTCCAAACTAACAGTTGTAACTCCACTGCATCCAAAACGCCAACAAATTGTTCACCACGCCTTTCCAGCCCAGTCACACCCCTTTTATACTTTGTAGGGTGTGGCCCTACGTCTCCTGACCACACCTCTTAAGTGGCAATAGCTGTTCTCTATGACGTCTCCTACGTCTCTCTCTTGCATCCAGTAGGGGCTCCCCCTCATTGTTACCGGCCTCTGTTTCCTTCTCAATTTGGCTGGGGTCTAGAGTAAGGTGACCAGATTTTAACATTGGTAAAGAGGGACATTGTGGGCGTGGCTTATTTTGTGGGCATGGCTAGCTGGTCATGTGACTGGGTGGGCGTGGCTAGCTGGTCATGTGACCGGGTGGCCATGGCTATGTCTATAGGGTAAGGTGAACAGATTTTAACATTGGTAAGAAGGACACCATTGTGGGCGTGGCTTATTGTGTGGGCGTGGCTTGGAGGCCATGTGACTGGGTGGGCGTGGCTAGCTGGTCATGTGACCGGGTGGCCATGGCTATGTGTATAGGGACTACTCAGAGGGCTGAAAAGTCATTTCTGACAGGTCCTCACACTTTTGACTGGTCCTCACACTTATGACCATCCTCACATTTATGCCCGTGCAGCATTCTTAACAACCATGTCACTCATTTCACAACTGCTTCTCTTCAACATGGTGACAAGATAGGGCAAAAATGTAAAATGTGAGGACAGTCGTAAGTTCGAGGACTGGTCAAAAGTGTGAGGACCAGTCAAAAATAACTTTTTCAGCCCTCTGAGTAGTCCATATGCATTAAAGGATTACAGCAATAGAGAGGGATGAAGGAATGGAAATTAGAGTAGGAGTGAGGGTAAGAGAGGGAGGAAGAGAGGAGGAGAAGGAGAAAGAAAGAGGAAGTAGGGAGGAGAAAAAGAGGGTGGGGGGAAGAGAAAGTAAGAAGGAAAGAAAAGAGAGAGGTGGTAGGTTTGAGGAGAAAGATTGCTGTACAATAAAAAAGATGAAAGGGAAGAAAGCCAACCCCAAGCAAATATAAAGATATTAAGATAAAGAAGAATTGTTAAACTTTAAAGAATAAAAGAGAACAAATATGAATAAATAGCAATAATTAGAAACACACATACAAACATACAATGTATTTTCTTTGAACAGAATATTTGGCTGGTTCACAAATTTAAACAGCGTTTAGTCATTTCAATTAAATTTACAATTTCTATATTTCCTTTTTGCCATATTTATTCCTCATCTATTTTTTAAAAAAACCAATATTACCCTTCATCCTCATCTCTAATCTTAATCAAATTCAATTTTTCCCTTCTATTCTATATTATACCCCTTCCCATTGTCATCTATTTTTATATCCATCCTCACATTGTTTAATTATGTAATTATGTAATACAGTTGTTTAATACAAATTCAACATTTTAATATAAATCAATTAGTTATAAAACTATCTTTTTTGTATATTAATCAATATGAACATGAATATTCCAATTATTTCCATGCAATCCAATTTCTTACAAATCAATTAATTATATTTACCAATAATAATAAACCAAATAATTTCTCCCATATATTCCTCCGAACCACAACTTAACCATTTCTGCTTTCAACACAATATACAATTAATAGTATCTCAATTATTACAATTCCCTAGTTAAATACAGCTTTTTTTCCTTTGTGTTTTAAAATCTTGAACTCTCCTCCTAAATTTCCCAATGTTTGAAGTTTTTCACCTACCTTTTTTGGGGAGGAAAAATAAAAATAAAAATAAATCTCTCTCTGCCTCATTTTGTCACGCTGCACCAAAGATCCTGGTTTCGTTTTCGTTTCTGAAGCTTAGCTAGGGGAAAAAAAAACTGCTTTACACTGATTGCCTGTAGGGCGGCCCTTTGAAGCCCCGGGCAAGAGTTTAAACAGTTTTTTTTTCTTCTAGCCATCAGCTGGGGCTCAAGAAAAATCGGGACTTTTTTGAAACGCCGCGGGACGCAGGACAAATTGCTCAAAAGCGGGACTGTCCCGCCAAAAGCGGGACATCTGGTCACCTTAGTCTAGAGGCATGTCAGCAACTGTCAGTTTTTGCTGACTCACCAGTGAAGATGGCCCCTCCAGCGCATAGCTCGTGACAGCTTCCTCCTCCTCCATATCATCCTCCAAATCACCATGCGAAGATAAATCAGCCTCCGGGGCCGGGGTCACAACATGTACTGAATAAAGTGGGAGGAAGAAACTGATTGATAACTAGTGAGTTCCAACCTCGATTAATGCACTGAGGGAAAAATGAGGATAAGTAGCTTGTGAAGAAGCGAAAATGGGATAGAACGAACCAAGAGATGAGACCAATTTGCCAGATGTGATTCTAGCCATCTAGTCTCATCAACTACGGAAGGCTTGCTGAAGAATCCTGCCCCTATTTGAGGTGCAGGGTATAGAAGCTGAGGGTCACCCTTTCTGGGAAACAGATCCAGGGGTGGGATTCAGCTGGTTCGGACCGGTTCGGATGAACCGGATGTTAAAGTACCGGAAGTCCGGAAACGGGTCCATTTTTCCCTCCCGGAGGCTCGAAGAAAGCCTCCGGAGCCTGGGGAGGGCGAAAAACGGGCTTACCAGAAGTTCCGGAAATCGGGCCCGTGGTGTAGGAAGCTGATTAGGCCACGCCCCCATGGCCACGCCCACCCAGCAACCGGGCAGAGAATCGGTTGCTAAAAATTTTCAATCCCACCCCTGAACAGATCCCACACTTTGGATGTGTTGTTCCTGAGAGGTACAGCTTTCCTGTATTTCCAGCAAGCCAAGAAACCAATTTTAAATTCAATTAACCTCTGGTCAATAGCATGAGTATGAGTGACCACTGATTTAATTTAGAATTACAGCTGAGAATATTATCTTTCTTTCTCTCTCTCTCTCTTTTAACTTGTCCTCTATTTTCCATGTTGAAGGTACCAGACTCTGCCAAATATCGAAATCTGGTAATTAAAATAAAAAACGGAAAGCAAACCAATGAAACGGTGCCTACCTTCTCCAATAATGGGTAAAAATTACAGTCACCATCCACCCTCTTCGGTACTGGAAAAACAGTACTGCGGTCTTTAGAAACCGAATCTGCAGCAGAGTTGGCAAATCCCACTTTTTTTTTTCTCGGTTTATGATTTGTCGGTTTGTTTTTGCATTGCAAGAGAACTTTCTCACAAGAGTGCTAAATCCGTGTTTAAGAAACAGCTAATTTCGATACCGATGCAGAAAAGTTGTTACTAGTATTGAAAATTTGAGACGAAAGAAGAGACAGATGATTATTATAGAATATGGAATAAATGGTATAAATGGCTCGAGACTAGAAATAAAGAACAATAATGATAAGGAGAGAAGATTAGATGTACAATATATATATATAAATAACAAATGTATGGAGAGGAATAAAAATGTATATAACAGGAATGTAGAAATGTATAATATTAAAGATATAATTAAAATATATAGATCTCCATAGGGGGAAGGGAAGGAAAAAAAAGGAAAATGAGGGGAAGAAGGAGTTTTAGACTAAGATATAGGGGAAGAAGAATAAAGTAACAAATGAAAGACCACTATGAAACAATGCTTAAAAATGATAAGATATTTATATGTTGTATGTTGTGTAAATGTCAAATATGTGTTTTAATAAGATTATAATTTTTTTTTAAAAAAAGAAAATTTGATACATTTGTTTTTGTTTGTTTATATTTTTTGTGTGTGTGTCTTGTTTTTTGTGTATTATGTTTCTTTTTGTACTGTGTATTTTAATCTTTGGAAATTTAATAAACATTTTTTAAAAAAAAAAAATAGTTCCAAAAGAAACAGCTAATTTGAGAGCCCTGGACCGCTAAAGAAGCACTTTGGGAGCCAAAGTGGAGGAAGCTAGAAATCCCTACTTTTCTATAGCCAAGACAACATGTCCAGCAACTGAAAAGACAAAGATTTACCTCAGGATCCTTTAAGTGCCAATAAGATGAAATAGATTCTGTTTCCACACTGGCAATGAAACGTGTTAGATTATGATCACAGCACAAAGGAAGGAGAAAAGAGTAAAAGGGTTTTTTTTTAAAAAAAATCTTGAACAGGTAAAGACATCTTTAAGCTACCTTAGCGCTTGGGTTGTGTTCTGCCCCACCTGCGGACCCCAAAGAACGCAGCACACACAAACTCTATACAAAGCTTATTTTACTCAAATAACTTAGTCTTTATCATTCAAAGGCTGTTAATGAACTGTCTTAACAGCCTACCAGAATTCTAAGATAAGGTAATCACAGTCTTACTAGAGTTGGCAGAAAGCCCAGAAGCAATTTTGCAGACGCGAAGGAGAGTGAACCAAAGTTGTTCTCTACAGCTTGTTGCAAGTGGTGTTCCTTCTTAAATAGGCTAAGGGAGTGGCCAATTAGCCCCAAGCCTTACTCTCGAGGAGACCCCCTCCTGAGGAGCCACTCCTGCCTTTTGGCAGCTCTGCGCACCCGTGCATTGAGAAAAGGCTCCTTCTCTTTGTCCTCTTCACTTAAAGGAGCTTCTGGAGGTTCTGAAGGCCTGGCTGAATCCCCGCCTCTGGCACCACATCTTTTCCAGCCTCCTCATTGTCTGACTCGAGTGCCAGCTGCACAGGCTGCTGGCACATCACCACACCAGCCTCCTTGCTGTCGGAATCAGCTACTAGCTGCACAGGCCGCTGACGGGCCACAACACCTGTTTCACTATTCAGGTGGCCCTGAGGGTGCAGATAAACCTCCAAGTGACCTCAATGACTCTCAGAGGTTCTGAAGGTGGCACGCAGCGCCCTCTCTGTGGGCACATGAGCTGTAACCCCAGTTCACCTCTGCCGCGCATGCACACATGCCTCCCACTGGCCAGCTGGTCATTGGGACTCTGCCGCTCATGCGTGGGGGACAGGGCGTGTGCAGGTGCCCCCGTGCACACATGTGCAGGGGGGCACATGGGGGGCCATGCACACATGCATGGGGGCATGGTGCATGTGGGGGGCACGCACGTGTGTGGCATGTATGCAGGGGGCCACACATGCATGTGTGGAGGCTGGGGCATGTGGGCCATGCACGCATTGCAGGTGGGGTGGGGGTGGGTGGCATGCATGGGGGGCACTTGCGTATTGCATTTTGGGGGTTTGGACATACACACCAGTGGTGGGTTGCCTCTGGTTCGGACCAGTTTGCAAGACCGTTCGTAAAACTAGCGGGAGGCCCAGCTCACCACCCAGGATGTCGTCATCAGCAATCTGCGCAGGTGGAGAAGCAAGGTGCATGCACGTGCGAAGCGGGCGCAAGCGCACGATCTTGTTGTGAACTGGTGGTAAAGGTAAGTAGAACCCATTGCTGGTCCACACGCGCATTCACCCCCCCCACATGTGCTTTGAGCACTTTGTCCGGAAAAGGTTAGCCACTGCAACAGCTGGTCGATGGACCTGAATGATGAGGTAAACCTATCACTGGTTCTCCAAGAAGATTAAATCAACAATTTGCTGCTTGTTCCTATTGGGAGTCAGAAGGTAAGCAAAGTCAGATTTGCTTAAAAGGAAGTGAGACCACCAAGAAATTCCACAGCTATATGAAAATGTCAGAAAGCAACAGCGCAAAATCAGATCCATACAATTTCCAATGATGTATCTATAAAATGGAATGCGAATAATCCCAGATCTTCGCACTTTCCGACGTGCCCTGAAGACCTTTCTGTTTCAACAAGCAGGGCTAGCATAAACATCTAAATTCTATGCCAAGGTCTTCGCAGATACACCAAGTTGACTCAATTTATTATTTACTGTTTATAAAGAAAAAAAAATTATTATATGTATATGAAATCTTAATCTCAGTTCTCCGCCCTGAGTCCTTCGGGAGAAGGGTGGTATAGAAATTAAATAAATAAAATAAATAAATAAATAAATAAAATTACCAGGAATCAAGAGCGATTGGAACAGTGGTGGTTCCTCCCGGATCGGGCCGGTTCCGCCAAGCCGGTAGCGGTGACGATATGACGTCACCAAACTGGTTCTGCCCCCCACCCCACCCCCGCTCCCACCCCCCGCCTTCCCCCCCGCATTATTCTTACCTTTTATTTGGCCCCACCCCCAATTGGTGCCTCCTGAGTCCCAGCTGATTGGTTAGAAGGAAAAAAAACTATTTAAACTGTTGCCACGGGGCTTCAAAGGGCCTTCCTACAATTGATCAGTGTTAAAAGGCAGTTTGGTGGTAGACTGGTGCCTCCAAAAATAAATGGGTAGGCCAGTTCCTCCAAAAACAAATGAGTAGATCGGTGCCTCCAAAAATAAATGGGTAGGCCAGTGCCTCCAAAAACAAATGAATAGACCGGTGCCTCCAAAAATAAATGGGTAGGCCAGTGCCTCCAAAAACAAATGAGTAGACCGGTGCCTCCAAAAACAAATGAGTAGACCGGTACAGCTCTGCAAGCAGTTAAAAGCCTGGTAGACCAGTACCTCTGCTAAATCCTAAAGAATTGTCACATGACCATCAAGCCACGCCCACAAAATAAGCCATGCCCACAGAAGCGGTAGTAAAAAAAATTAGAAGCCACCGGAAGAAAAGATTTCCCTTTACCCATTAGTAAACGTGGAACAGATCTGCATTCGATGCAATCTCTTGTAAATTTAGACGGATGTAAAACAGAACAAGATAAAGGAGTCATTATTCATATATAACACATTCTCACTTATTTTACGCTTGGCTATTCTTGCCAAGCCAGTATGATTTGCTACGTCAAGGTGGCAATGTTTCGTTGTATTATTCATAAAATTCAGTCCACTTTGATTACCTCAGGGATCTATTTGTATTTTATATTATCTGAAACAGAAATTGTTCAATTATTTTGTTAACTTGCTAAACTCTGGCCTGAGACCATAATAAAGAACTATTACTACTACTAGAATATTTGATGATTCTAAGTGTTAGACAAGGACAACCAAATTCTAGGTCCTCCTCAGCTAGAGAAGTTTGTGAGAAGATTTTGGGCCACATTGGGTCCACATTGCCTCAAATCAAAAGTCATGGGGGGAAATGGATGGAACAGTATCTAACCACTTCTTTGAATTCCTGAAGGAAAGGCTGGCTCTAAATCAGATCAATGGAGCTGCCAGAATCCCATGGAAAGTTAAGATCATATCTTCAAGGATTCCCAAGAAGAACTCTATTCAAGAAATGAACATAGTCAGTTTGTGAGTAAATAACACCCGGATCAGTTTTTTCACGTGCAAAGAACTTTCTACAGACGTCTACAAAAATTTAATTTTCCCCTTGCCTAGATTTTCAGCCTGAATGAGAAGGTTTTATGGTCTGTATGAACTGTGAAGAACATCTCCAAGGAATAAATTAGAGATGGAGGAGGAGGAGGAGAGGAAGAGGAAGAAGGAGAAGGAGAAGGAGAAGGAAAAGAAGAGGAGGAGGAGGAGGTGGAGGAGGGAGAGGGAGAGGGAGAGGAAGAGGAGGAGGAGGAGGAGGAAGAAGAAGAAGAAGAAGAAGAAGAAGAAGAAGAAGAAGAAGAAGAAGAAGAAGAAGAAGAAGAAGAAGAAGAAGAAGAAGCTCCTTTGTGTGATTTCACTTTTCAAGTGCAGAAGAGAGGGTGGACTGATAGTGAGGAGAAGATGCTCCCATCCACCACACCAAGAAGATACAAGGAACATGAGAAGAAAATGACGGGAAGTTAAAAAGATTCAACATGAGTCTCATTTCCTTGCTTCAAATGAGAACCTCCCTCACCTTGCCAACTTCTACTTAGATCGCAGAGCCAATGATTTCAGTTGGATTAGTACGATCCTTGCCTTAAAATTGCTCAAAGTTCATTCTCTATCAAAATCCAGAGCGTAATTGGGGGGCTCCTACAACTAATCCTTCAAAATTGTTATAATTTCTGGAACTGTTCTTCTTAACAGCTTCGTTTATGTATACCCTACAGAAGGTTTGGGATTTTTTCCCTGCAGTGGGCCTCAGTTCTGGGTGCTTTCTTTGAAAAGGCAGAGCTGGAGCTCATATTATACCCCTTTCCAGTGTCAGGAATTTCTCTCAGTGCTGTCATTTTAGAAGACTGACCCTGTCTCTGCCCCCCTCCCCCAACTGCAATTTGCACAGAGAGCAATTTGCACAGACATTTACAAAAATTGCTTCTATGGTACTTCCGTGTCTATCACCCGCTGCCTTCATATAAAAGAGAGTTTTAGGTAAAGGTAAAGGTTCCCCGCGTACATATGTGCTAGTCGTTCCTGACTCTAGGGGGTGGCGCTCATCTCCGTTTCAAAGCCGAAGAGCCAGCGCTGTCCGAAGACGTCTCCGTGGTCATGTGGTCATGACTAAATGCCAAAGGCGCACGGAACGCTGTTACCTTCCCACCAAAGGTGGTCCCTATTTTTCTACTTGTATTTTTTACCTGCTTTCGAACTGCTAGGTTGGCAGAAGCTGGGACAAGTAATGGGAGCTCACCACGTTACGCGGCACTAGGGATTCGAACCTCTGAACTGCCGACCTTTCGATTGACAAGCTCACCGTCTTAGCCACTGAGACACCGCATCCTTTCCAAAAAGGGAGTTTAGACACTTTTTTTAAAAAAAGAAACATTTTCACAATTGAGAAGCCAAAAAGAGGTGTGCATGCCAGAGAAACAGGCAGCAGATAAAAAGGTACTTTTTAAATTGCTGAGCACATTGCTGAGTACATTGTAAGCCGCCCTGAGTCTCTGGAGAAGGGCGGCATATAAATCAAATTTTTTTTTTAAAAAAACACCCTCAGGTAACACAATTGCCTCAAAGCTGTCACCAAGAACCCGATGGCCTAGAGGTGGAGCTCTTGCCTCACAATCAGGAGGTTGTGAGTTCCATCCTAGGTAGAGGCAGATGTAGAGTCTCCTGCTTGGGCAGGGGGTTGGACTAGATGACCTGCAAGATCCCTTCCAAATCTGTTAAATCTGTTCAATATTCTGCATCTCTGAATGTCCAGGAGCACTTCTGACGAAACCCGTCTTGAAAGGGGCTGTCAAAAAATCTGTGGTAGTTCCATCTGCAGTTGACGGATTGCCTCGGAGATGGAAGAAGCGCTTGAGAAAATGCAAGTCTGGTGGAAGGGGTTAATTGGGTAATCATTCTCTAGGATGGTTGTGATCCCCACAGTGGCCACAGTCAATTACAGGGAAGGGGTGGGTCTAGCAGAAAGGGGAAAAAAAAAAGAAGACTCGTGCTGTGGACACATGCGTCTCTTTCGACAGTATCCAGCTTTCTCAATGTCTTGTTAGGGACCATGCTGCTTAGACTACTTTGGACTTATTATTCTGTAGGGGCAGCTGTAGGACAGCTCTCTGGGATAACTGACGGTCTGTTTGCCAAGACTCGCTTCCTTTTATCCCCGAATGGATGCTTAGTGGGAAAATTATGCAGCTTGTCGTAGAACCCCGCTTCGGGAGAATAAAGGATGGATATCTTTAACGACAGTCTGATTGAGCTCAGCGCCAATATCTCTGCCCTCCTCTGCGAACTCGACTTGGAGAATTATACCATTGTTTGCTTGAATCACTCTCCCCGGACTTTTAAAGGTGAGTGCTTATCCAAAAATAAAAAAAATAAGAAGAAGGAATCTACTGGAATTATTTTTACTAGGAATACTCACAGGGAATCATGACCCAAAAAAAAGTATAATAATTTAATATTACATATTATAACTGCAGCTAGAATGATGTACGCCCAAAGCTGGAAGAATAATATTATACCACCAGAGGAAAATGTGATAAGAAAAATTCTAGTGTATGCTGAGTTGGACAGACTTACAAAAGACATAAAAGATAAAGGAGAAACAGAGTATTATATGGTATGGAATGAATGGTATAAAATTATTAGAGGATAGATGTAAAAGTTAAGAAAAGATCAAATGAAGAAGAGTTAGGAGTTAGAAATTAGAAATTAGTAACAACTCTGTACCAATAGGTACGACACAAAATGAATGATTACAATCTAGTATGTTAATATATTAATATGTATAAAAGATAATGAAACCACATGTATGGATAAAGGAAAATTGATGTAAGGGGGAAAAAGGGATATATAATGGATGTATACCGAAGCGGAAATGCTGTAAAGAAGAAAACTCTCAAAACTTTAAAAAAACTGTTTAATAAAAATTATTTTAAAAAAAAAAGAAGAAGAAGAAGGAATCTACCGGTAGCTAATCTAAAGTAAACAGTTCGTGAAGGTTTTCGAGTCAGGCCGTGTGAAAAGTGACATTTGTGGATCAGGGAAAAGAGGAAAAGGAGGAACAAAGTCCATTAATGTTCGGCTTAAACCACCAGACATGTTAAAAGTTGCAAGGCAGGATCGAAAAGATCTAAGAGAATTAAGTTAAAATATTCAAATGAACCCTTAGTGGGCTACTCTCAAAGGTACCTGGGAGGAATTAACCACTCCTGTTAAAACATGCAATTATGTATTAGTCTCCTGCTGTCTAAACAGAATCACAGCACTAGAAAAATGGTAAAACTTTATAAAGTTTAGCTGCATCATGGTGTAATAAGCAGAAATAACGTTTTCCAAGCCTAGCAAATCAACGCCTTAAAAAAACATAGAGCATGTTACAAAAATAAAATGAAAAGCAATCGAAGGAACACATAGGCTGATAAACTGTATTTTTGAGAGATAGTCTGGAGGTTGCCCTGGACTCTGTATAACAGAATAACACGAGTTGGAAGGGACCTTGGAGGTCTTCTAGTCCAACCCCCTGCTTAGGCAGGAAACCCTACACCACTTCAGACAAATGGTTATCCAACATCTTCTTAAAAACTTCCAGTGTTGGAGCATTCACAACTTCTGCAGGCAAGTTGTTCCACTGATTAATTGTTCTAGTTGTCAGGAAATTTCTGACAAATTTCCTTGATTAGTTCCCACCCATTGCTTCTTGTCCTACCCTCAAGTGCTTTGGAGAATAGCTTGACCCCCTCTTCTTTGTGACGGCCCCCTGTATAAGATTACTGCCCCTTCTTTTGTTAACTTTACCAGCGTTATCCTCCAGTTCCATTAACTTAGAATGTCATAGGTTTTCAATCCTTTGGGGAAGAGAGACAGAAAACGGAGAGCAAATATAAAATTTCCAATCAGGCAGGCACACAGGCAGGCAGGCAGGCAGGCAGGAAGGAAGGAAGGAAGGAGAAATAAGAGGAATAGAGGGAGGGAGAGGGGAAGGAAAGAAGGAAGGAAGGAAGGAAGGAAGGAAGGAAAGAAGGAAGGAAGGAAGGAAGGAAGGAGAGATAAGAGAAAGAGATGGAGGGAGATTGGAAGGGAGGGAGGAAGGATAAGAGGGAGAGGGAGGGAGGGAGGGGAAGGAAGGAAGGAAGGAAGGAAGGAAGGAAGGAAGGAAGGAAGGAAGGAAGGAAGGAAGGAAGGAAGGAAGGAGAAATAACAGGGAGAGAGGGAGGGAGAGGGGAAGGAAGGAAGGAAGGAAGGAAGGAAGGAAGGAAGGAAGGAAGGAAGGAAGGAGAGATAAGAGAGAGAGGGAGGGAGAGGGGAAGGAAGGAAGGAAGGAAGGAAGGAAGGAAGGAGAGATAAGAGGGAGAGAGGAAGGGAGAGGGGAAGGAAGGAAGGAAGGAAGGAAGGAAGGAAGGAAGGAAGGAAGGAAGGAAGGAAGGAGAGATAAGAGGAAGAGATGGAGGGAGATTGGAAGGGAGGAAGGAAGGATAAGAGGGAGAGAGGGGAAGGAAGGAAGGAAGGAAGGAAGGAAGGAAGGAAGGAAGGAAGGAAGGAAGGAGAAATAACAGGGAGGGAGGGAGGGAGGGAGAGGGGAAGGAAGGAAGGAAGGAAGGAAGGAAGGAAGGAAGGAAGGAAGGAAGGAAGGAAGGAAGGAAGGAAGGACCTGGAGACCAGTTATAGGAGAGCAGCATCAAGCGAGACACGTGATTAGCCCTTTCTTCTATTTATCATGCTTCCCTGGTTTGAGCTAACTGGCATTTCTCAGGATCTAACTGGAGAGAAATCAGTTGGAGCACATCTACTTCATCTTTCCCCCTGCTTATGACTACTTCTTCTCTTCAAATGTCACCTGTCCCCCTTTACATCATCCTATTTTGAACCACTGGCAAACCTCACGCTTGGTACTCCGTAACTGCTAACGATCCCATTTTAGAAGCGAAAAGAAAACAGGCTGAGTGATGAAAATATCTCTACAAGCACATAGACATTATCAGTCATTAGCATTTATTTTGGGCCTGAATTTTCTGCCTTCTTTTTATGTTTTTTAACCCCTCACAAAGTCTACTGTTATTAAAAGTAGCAACCATCCATATCAGGTTAAAATTATTGCTTGTCTTCATAGGGCAGCGATGGCTAACTTTTTTGCCATCGCATACAAAAAGTGGGAAGAGTGCGGGGGGGGGGGGTTGGACATGCGCATGCCCACACCCATAATTCTATGTGCCTCACCCCTGTGCATGTGTGTGCGACCCCTCCATGCTTCCCCCACTTTTGGCACGCGATGGCATGATGGGCCCAGTAGGCCTGTTTTTCTCGCTCTCTAGGCTCCAGAGCCTTTCTAGGAGCCTGGGGAGGGCAAAAACGGTCTTCCCCACCCCCCACCGGAGGCCCTCTGGAGGCCAGAAATGGCCTGTTTGCTGACTTCCAATGGGCCCAGAAGGCCCGAAAACTGAGCAGGCGTGCTGACCAATATGGCTTCATGTGCCACCTGTGGCACGTGTGCCATAGGTTCGCCATCACGGTCATAGGGTTTCATGTTATCAAATAATCCAGAAAAGTTATACAAGTAGTCCTCAATATATCTCAATATATGTACAGGTTATGTAGTATAACATCACTTGTTTAGTGACCGTTTGAAGTTACAGCGGCACTGAAAAAGTGACTTGTGACTGTTTTCACACTTACGACCGTTGCCGCGTCCCCATGGTCACATGATCAGAATTCAGCCGCTTGGCAACTGACTCATATTTAAGACCGCTGTAGTGTCCTGGGATCATGGGATCATCTTTTGTGACCTTGTGGCAAACAATGTCAACGAGGAAGTCTGATTCACTTAACAACCATTTTACGAATTTAACAACTGCAGTGATTCACTTAACAAATATGGCAGGAAAGGTCATAAAACGGGGGGGGGGGGAATTAACTTGTCTCACCTTAGTAACATAAACTTGGGACTCAGTTACAGTCGATCAGTATCAATCCATGTAGAGTTTTTCATTGGCCAAATCAGACAGATTGTAGCGAAGAGGGACATTGCTCGTGGGTTTTGGAGAGGAGAAGACCTCTGGCAGATGTACTGTGCTGGCAAATAGAAAGAAACGATGGGTGGGAGCAACGATGTGAAAAGACCCTTTCCTCCAAGTAATTGTAGGCGCCCCACTCTTAAGGAGGACTCAGAGCAAGCTACTCGTGATGGAGGCATTGCTTGCCTTACTGCTTCCATTCTACAGTAGTGGCCAAACTTGTGGAAACCTTTTTGGAAAAGGTGTATTTTTCAGGTTTGATGGCTAATAACACTACTTTTGGGGGGAGTTTCCAGATAATCGAATTCCACTGCTGGAATGGCCTGGGAATGGCCCAGATCTTAACCCAATTGAAAATCTATGGAGCCGACTAAAAAACCTGTTAGTCAGAAGCAACCCGGCAATAAAACCCAGTTAATAGAAGCCATCATTCAATCTTGGTTTCACATTATAACAGCTGCAGAATTCAAAGACTTGGTTCACTCCATGGGAAGACGTTGTAAGGCCGTCATTCATGCTAAAGGTTACCCAACTAAGGATTAACTGACATGGGGATCATTTTTGTATATCTCGTTTTTTCTATGGTGATCATTTTTGTATATCTCGTTTTTTCTATGGTGATCATTTTTGTATATCTCGTTTTTTCTACGTCTTTCACTTTTCTTCCTTATACTGTAACTGCTATTCTAATAGCAAATCCTTCATAAAAGTTATTGCGTTACATTTTTGATTAAATGATCTTTCCATTGATATATAATTTTATGGCACTACTCCCAAAAAAAGTGGTGTTATTAGCTAGTTTTAGAAAATACACTTTTCCAAAAAGGTTTCCACAATTTTGGCCACGACTATAGCTTGCAAGTCTCAGTGAGAAAAGCCACATCTTTTTTAAAGATAAAACCTAGAAATGTTGGGTCTTTATTCTCCACGCATATCCTCTCCCATGTAGAACAGGGATGTCAAACTCACGGCCCGCAGCCCGGATGCAGCCCGCATGGTGGTAACATCTGGCCAGCGGGGCCGGCCTGGATATAGCAAAGGAGCGGCCCGTGGTGCCTCTGCTAGCAAAAATGGTGCGTGGGGCTTCTCCGCATCCCGTTTTCGGCCTGGACGGCCTCCTGCAGCACCCTGCTGGCCAATATGGGGTGCGGGGGCACCCTGTTTTGGCCGGTAGGGTGCTGCAGGAGGTGTTTCACACACACCCTTCAGCTGATCCGCGAAGGAGAACTACAATGCTGATCCGGCCCTCAAAGAAATTCAGTTTGACACCTCTGATGAGGAAAGAAAGTGTCAGGTTTCGAGGTCGTCTCAAATAAATTGCATTTCAAACAAAGTCTTTGAAGGAAAACTCCTATTTATTAAGCACGACATTCTAAATCCCGACTCTATCGAAGCCAACGCTGACTTCCAGACCCAAAACCCTCCCTTTCTTTTCCCCACTCCCCTGTACTCATTGGCCATCTTCCCAGTCATTCTACCCCTAATCTACTGCTCCAGCTCAAAGGAATTTCCCCCCTCCCATCCCATCTCCTAGGGGATATTATCTCCAGGGAAAATAAGTAGGTGAAAAGTCAAACGTCCCTTTCCAGATGCGTCCGCTTCTCCTTCTTATGTCAGCACTAGAGTAAATGCAGCTTGAAGTGCTGACAGAAAGAGCTTCTACCCCTTAGCATGATGTTAGCATGTGATTTTCCACACGATGCTTCTTTTGACTCTGATGATTGTGCACTTTACCTTGCAGAATTGGACCAGACGGTACGGATCTTCCTCTATTCCTTGATTTTTTTACTCAGCATCCTGGGGAATACCCTGGTGATCACGGTGCTGATCAGAAACAAAAGGATAAGGACGGTCACCAACTTATTCCTGCTGTCGCTGGCCATCAGCGACCTCATGCTGTGCTTCTTCTGTATGCCTTTCACCCTGATCCCCAACCTCCTACAGGATTTCATTTTCGGCAGCTCCCTCTGCAAAATTACCAGCTATTTCATGGGTGAGTCTGCAGAATTGTCCTTGTTTTGCTAGGTGTCAAACTCAAGGCCCAGGGGCCTGGATCCGGCCTGTGGGGTGCTTAGATCTGGCCTGCAGGGCCAACCTGGAAACAGTGAAGGATTGGCCCCTAGTGCCTCTGCCAGGGACGGCTGTGTGAGGTGCTCTCGAGCTCCATTTTCACTGGCAGAGGTTGCAGGAGGCCATCGCAGTTTAAAACAGAGCTCGCGAGGCAGTGGTGGGTTCCTCCCGGTTCGGTCCGGTTCGGCCGAGCCGGTAGCGGTGACAATATGACATCACCGAACCGGTTCTCCCACCCCCCCACCCCCCCATGTTATTCTTACCTTTTATTTGGTCCCACCCCCAATCTATTGCTGCCTCCTGAGTCCCAGCTGATGACTAGAGGGAAAAAACCTGTTTAAACTCTTGCTGCGGGGCTTCAAAGGGCCATCCTACAGCTGATCAGTGTTAAAAGCAAACAAATGAGTCGGGTCGTAAGTGAGAGGACTGGTCGTAAGTGCGAGGACCTTCCAGAAATGACTCTGACCAGCTAGCCACGCCCATCTAGTCACATGACCTCCAAGCCACACCCACAAAATAAGCCATGCCCACAGAACCGGTAGCAAAAAAATTTAGAACCCACCTCTATCGCGAGGGCCCCGGGCGGCACTCCCAAGCCAGGGGTGAAAAATCTACGTACCTTCCCTACTGGTTCAAATCTTCCTCTATTCCTTGATTTTTTTACTCAGCGTCCTGGGGAATACCCTGGTGATCACAGTATTGATCAGAACCAAAAGCATACGGACCACTCACCAACTTATTCCTGCTGTCGCTGGCCATCACATGCGCGTGTGGACCCTCTGCGCATGTGCAAACCCTTCTGCGCATGCGCAAAGGGTAAAAAACAGGTTACTTCCTGGTTAAAACCTGGTTAAAAGGTTTTTACAGGAAGTAACGACAACCGGGCGGGTGAGTGGAGCCTCACGCTGCTGTCACTACCAGTTCTCCAAACCACCCGCCGCCATCACTACCGGTTTTGTCGAACCGGTCCGAACCGATAGCATTTCACCCCTGTCCCAAGCTTCATTTTCACTGGCAGAAGATTGCAGGAGGCCGTCGCAGCTGAAATGGAACTCAGAAGCC
This sequence comes from Pituophis catenifer annectens, assembly GCF_029215685.1. Lineage (NCBI taxonomy): Eukaryota > Metazoa > Chordata > Lepidosauria > Squamata > Colubridae > Pituophis > Pituophis catenifer. Next base: position 9,404,592 of record NW_027256888.1, read on the forward strand.
CGTTTTCACTGGCAGAGCGCTGGGGCCACCACAACCACCCCCGACACGAGTGAAGTCAAGCTGGCCATGCCCACCGTGGTCACGCCCAAGGTCAAACACAACCCTGATGCGGCCCTCAATGAAATCGAGTTTCACAGCCCTGCGCTAGGGAGCTATTGTCAGCTCCACAATTATCCATCTTGAATTGTTGACTAAATAAACATGGCATCTTCTAACGGATTATTGGTAGTCCTCCGCTTATGGCCACAACTGACCCCAAATTTTCCACTGCTAAACAAGGCAATCATTCAGGGAGTATTGCCCCATTTTAAGGCCTTTTTTTTGCCAGAGCTGTTAAGTGGTTCATTGCAGTTATTAAGTTAGCGACACGATGGTTAAGTCAATCTGGCTTCCCCGTTTTTTTTTTTTTTAATTTGATTTATATGCCGCCCTTCTCCGAAGACTCAGGGCGGCTTACAATGTGCTCAGCAATAGCCTTCATTCTTTTGTATATTTATACAAAGTCAGCTTATTGCCCCCACAAACTGGGTCCTCAATTTACCTACCTTAGAAAGGATGGAAGGCTGAGTCAACCTTGAGCCTTGGCGAGATTCGAACCCTGCAGTAATTGCAGGCAGCTGGTCTTAATAACCAGCTTAATAACAGGGTGCCTTAAACCCCTGTACTATCAAGGCTCTTAACTTGACTTTGCTTGTCAATTGGTCGCCAAAAGTGATCACATTTATTTATTTATTTATTTTTTAGATTTCTATACCGCCCTTCTCCTTTCGGACTCAGGGCGGTGAACAGCCAAATATAAAACATTCATACACAAAAGTTAAAATAGATTTAAAATAATTAAATAAAATTTGGCCCATAATTTAAAACATTTCAGTTAAAATCAATATCAATTTTAAAACCAGCCATAAAATCCAGGACAGCCCGGCTAACTGAAAAAAATAGGTTTTAAGGGCCCGACGAAAAGTCCGGAGGTCTGGGATCACTCGTATCTCTGGGGGTAGATTGTTCCAGAGGGTGGGTGCCACCACAGAGAAGGCTCTCCCCCTGGGGGTCGCCAGCCGACATTGTCTGCTGACGGCACCCTGAGGAGGCCCTCTCTGTGGGAGCGAACATTGTATGACATTGCAACCGTCATACATATAGGCCAATTGCAAGCATCCGAATTTTGATCACGTGACCATGGGGAGGCTGCAGAGGTCATAACTGTGAAAAATGGTCATAAATCATTTTTCCCACGCTGTCCTAACTTCAGTCATTAAACAAATGGTTGTAAGTCAAGGAGTACCTGTACTCACATGCCCAAGAAGGACTTGTCTGTCATTTGTGTAACTCTGTTGGGCTCTTCTAGCAAATCCAAAATGCACAGCTGCTTCTGGCTTACCTCCAGAATGAGTAGGAGAAACAGCTACTCGAAAGAGAAATTTGTGGTTGATGTGGAATTTTGAGGTAGGAAATCTCAACCCTTTTCTATGCTTCCTATATATTCATATAACTACCAATGGCCGAGAAGCAGAGGTGGGCTGCTACCAGTTCAGCCGGTTTGGAAGAACCGGCACTATTCTGTCCTATATCACTGTGTTTTTTAAGCCGTGCGCATGCGCGGAAAGTGAGTGTGCTCACGTTTTCAGTGCTGGGCAAACCGGTTGCTACAACCAGCAGCATCCCACCACTGCCGAGAAGGAACACCTCAGCGTCTTCACCGATCTCCTGAGGGTTTCCCAAAGGACTCCGAGCTTCCCTGGAATATGAGTGGAAAATTAGATCATCACCTGGAAAATATGGAGATCCGTATTTCCCATCCTGGTCAATGGTTGAAAATGCAACCTTCCAAGTCAACTCCCGGGATTGTTTTGTGCAATCATCTAAATCGGTTCTTAACAAAGTAACTCAGCTTGGATCGTCAGAGGCATTTAAAAGAAAAAAAACCTCTGCCAATCAGGCAACTCAACTTGGATCGTCAGAGACATTTAAAAGAAAAAAAGGGTTTTTTTTCTTTTAAAAGCCTTTGACGGTCCCAGCTGAGCCGTGCGATCATCAGAGGCTTTTTTTTTTTTACTTTTAAAAGCATTTTTTTGGTTGAAGAAGTTGTAGAAAAAATGCTTTTAAAAGTAAAAAAAAATGATTGTGCAGCTCAGCTGGGCATGGGGGGGGGCAGGGATTTTTGCTATCGGTTCTCCGAACCGCTCGCCTTCATCGCTACCGGATCAGGCGATCCGGTCTGAACTGGGAGCATTTCACCCGTGTAATAAGCCCAATCAGGCTTTTGAGTGCATGCACTAAAATAACCCCCCCAAAAAAATAACCCCCCCGAAAATATTTAAATGCATGCACAGCTGGTCCCCGCCATTTCCTCTGGTTAGGGTTTGGGAGACAGAGCTGGAAATCAGGTAAGATGGCAAGAGGAGCCCCGTCTTCTCCACGCACCCCAAAATAATAAGACCTCCCCGAAAATAAGGCCAAGTACTTATTTCGGGGTTCAAAAAAATATAAGACAGGGTCTTATTTTCAGGGAAACACGGTAGTCCTCGACTTAACAACTGAGCCCAATATTTCTGTTGTTAAGTGAGACATTTGTTGAGTGACTTTTACCTCATTTTATGACCTTTTTTGTCACAGATGTACCTGCACTGTACGGGAAGATCATCCTATCTTCCTGGGGAAAAAAAAACTGTAATAAAAACCCAAAGGCAAAGTCCTTTTTCAGAAAAAAGGGAAACACTTTTGATGAGACAATAAATAAAGACAGTAGGGTATAAAAGTAGAAGTCAACAACTCAGAGGTAATTGCAGATCTAAAACCCTCAAAAGAACAAAAGATTTTTCCCTCCCTTGGTGATTGCCATCAGAAAGGCAATTTGAGGATATATATCAATATAATATTTATAGCAACGTCAACATTTTGGAATGTATAATAAAGGAGAAGACACAATTTGTAAGAATTATAGCCACAAATGACTCGTTCACTATCTCAACACTTTGACCGTCGTTTAAATTTTATGTCTTCAAACTGCGGTCTGTCAACATGGAAAATTATACTTTTTCATATATCTATTTTTGCTGAACAAAGCTGGTTTTCTTTCATTCATGACCCTGAAAAGAAAAACGGCATCTCTTATGACAGTCAATATCATAAACCGAATTTTTCTCGTTAATCGAAACATAAATTAGGAAGAGTTGCTATCCACTTTTTTCCCTCACATTTGCGTGTAAGAAATACGGCTGTCAGTATGTTTCAGGCATCTGTCATTTGAGTCCTGGACATCTGGATTGTGTAATATTTGATTAGATTATGGCCGTCTGATTTTGTGAAGCCTTTGAATAAATATTAGTCTCCTTCTGCTGATTTATTTGGTAGATAACTCATTTTAGGAGATCCCTACATAGACAAAAATTGTGATGTTATACAGAGATGTTGTCTCGGTCCTCAAAGAGAAGGAAGTGTTTTGTTTTTTTTAAAGGTTCCGAAAGATACCAGTCTGTCACACAGTCATTTCAGTGACGATTGCTCGTTATAAACCTGGAACAATCCTAACAGACTCTCTGCAAGATTCATTTCTTAAAGGGCACGCTAATGATCTTCTAGATCATGAGTCCTCAAACTACGGCCCGCGGGCCACATGCGGCCCGCTGAAGCAATTAATCCAGCCCACGGAGCACCATGAGGTTGCCCCGCCCATATTACCCCACCCCACACCCCACCCCCTTCAGCAGAGTGCAGGACTTGCCTTCAGGAGCCCTGCGGGCTGGAATCAAAAGGTAAGCTCAACAAGAGAAGGAAGACTTACCGTAGCTACGGTAAATCTGAAAGTTCAAAAATAAGAGCTCATCTGGTAAATACAAAAACGCAGTGACATATCATCTATCTATCTATCTATCTATCTATCTATCTATCTATCTATCTATCTATCTACCTATCTATCATCTATCTACCTATCTACCTACCTACCTATCTATCATCTATCATCTATCTATCTATCTATCTATCTATCTATCTATCTATCTATCTATCTATCTATCTACCTATCTATCATCTATCTATCATCTACCTATTTACCTACCTATCTATCTATCATCTATCTATCATCTATCTATCTATCTATCTATCTATCTATCTATCTATCTATCTATCTATCATCTATCTATCTATCAATCAATCAATCAATCAATCATCTATCTATATATATCTATCTATAATCTATCAATCTATCTATCTACCTATCTATCATCTATCTATCTACCTACCTACCTATCATCTATCTATCATCTATCTATCTATCTATCTATCTATCTATCTATCTATCTATTTATCATCTATCTATCAATCATCTATCTATCTATCTATCTATCTATCTATCTATCTATCAATCATCTATCTATCTATCTATCTATCTATCTATCTATCTATCTATCTATCTACCTATCTATCTATCATCTATTTATCATCTATCTACCTACCTACCTACCTACCCACTTATCTATCTAGCTATCTATCTAGCTATCTAATCTAGCTATCTAGCTATCTCCTAACTGTCAAGGTCTGTGCTTTCTCTATTCACTTTCTTTGTTCCCGCAAACTACATTTTCAAAATCTGTGCAAGTACTGTAACTTTAGCATTCTAAGCATACCTTCTTCACTCCAATGCAACAAGAGTTAAACAACAGTTTAGCTAAAACCACAGTTCTTGATTGTCTGAATTGGCCACGTCCACCAACATGTTCATTACAAAACATTCCAGGGATGCAATCAGAGAGAATAAAAGCAAATTCTTTGATCCTGCGTGATCAAAGCCCCACACCTTTTTAACAAGCATCGCATATACATAAAAAGGGGGCGTGGCTCAGTTTGCTGAGTTGCATCGCTATCCTTTTATTGACCTGCTCCTTCAACAGGGCCAACTTGCCACGCCAATTGCCAATTCGCTGCAGGACAACTCGCCAGAGGACAAGAGTTACACAAATATCAAAGAAACAGTAGAATAGAATCATTCGAGAAGAGATGCAAAAACGGACAGAATGAAATGTGAATGATAAGCCCTCAGATATTTCATTTATTTATTTTTAATAATTAAATTGAATTGTTAAATTGCTCTGCGGCGAGTTGGCCATGGCGACTTATCCTGTGACGAGTTGGCCGTGGTGAGTTGGCCAAGACAAGCTGGCAGTGAGTTGGCTGGAGTGACTTGTCCCATCTCGCGTTCAAGGTGCATGTTGGAATTTTCCCGAGTTCAATTTATATAGGATAGAATAGTGCATACGTAGTATCCAGGGACGCAGTGGTGCAGTGGCTAAGACACTGAGCTTGTCGATCAGAAGGTTGGCAGTTCAGCGGTTCAAATCCCTAGTGCTGCGTAATGGAGTGAGCTCCCGTTACTTGTCCCAGCTTCTGCCAACCTAACAGTTCGAAAACACGTAAAAAATGCAAGTAGAAAAATAGGGACCACCTTTGGTGGGAAGGTAACAGCATTCCACGGTGGTGGATTTCAAAAATTTTTACTAATGGTTCTGTGGGCGTGGCTTGGTGGGCATGGCAGGGGAAGGATACTGTAAAATCTCCATTCCCTCCCCACTCCAGGGGAAGGTTACTGCAAAATCCCCATTTCCTCCCAATCAGCTGGGACTCAGGAGGCAGAGAATAGATGGGGGCGGGGCCAGTCAGAGTGTTATTTACCGTCTCCGAACTACTCAAAATTTCCGCTACCGGTTCTCCAGAACTGGTCAGAACCTGCTGATTACCACTTCTAGTGCTCCATGCGCATTCGGCGTTGAGTCATGCCGGCCACATGACCACAGAGATGTCATCGGACAGCGCTGGTTCTTTGGCTTAGAAACGGAGATGAGCACCGCCCCCTAGAATCAGGAACGACTAGCACACATGTGTGGGGGAACCTTTACCTTTATTGGTGTCCAGTAGTATTCAGAGCTGCCTCCTTTGCAGTTTGATGTCCTTTCGCCTGAATTTCATATTGGATGTGGTGATAAAAATTTTGAATTGAATTCGAATTTTTTCCCCCCTGTTTCTAGTTTAGTTTCTATTTTATTTATTTAGTTAGTTAGTTAAAATTTATATAGCCACCCAATTTTTAACCAGCTCTGGGAAGCCCCAAATTGTATTAGTTTTGGCTTCTTGGCTTTTGCCCCAGAATTTAAGGATTCATATAGCAAGTCTAGAATTTTAAAATATTTTAAAACCCTATTTTTCTTAGTTTATCCTTTCCTTGTTCCAAAGCATCAACGGCAGGTAGAACCAATGGGAATGGTTGCACCAATGAGAATGGAGCAGAATGAAAACCAATATTGTATAAAAAGAAAAATTATAAAATACATGGGCAGTAATCTTATTAACTCTCCGTTAATCATCCTTGTCATATAACAATCCCACATCCCTAGCAATTCCATAATCCACTAAACGTTTTAGTTCATTTATGTTTTATAGAATTTAAAATTGCCTCTTATCAGTTCAAAGACTCAGCCCCATAAATTAATTGGAGGGAGACTTTCCAAAGAGAAAGTGGGGAAATCAAATTTCCTCTGTTGTTTGGTGTTACGTCCGAACACAAAAAGAGAGGCAGGACGATCGTAGTGAAGTAAAACAAGTGGAGTAAAACATTTATTGCAGGCAACAGGGAACAACAACAAAATAACTATGAACTGAGAACTACCCGAGGCTGTAGTTCCTTTTACCTGGAGCTGTCCAGTCTGTCAGTCATTGATGCTTGTTCATTGTCCTGCCGGGGAAAATGAACCAATGAGTGAAGGCTGATGCAAGACTCACTCCCACTTGCATGGTTAACACCCCTCCCAATGAGTGAAGGCTGATGTAAGATTCACTCCTAGTTGCATATTCAACATTTGGGACAAAACAAATACCTTTAAAGATCTCAAAAATTCAGGTTAGAGGTCAATTCTTTTGAAATGGTAGGAGAAGGAGTGTCAGAATCTGGGGGCAGAATGAAAAGAAGGATCAGACTAGAATCCCTGCATAGTCACAAACAAACTAAGTCCGACTCTACCCCCCTCCCCCTTGAGTGTTGCTGAGCCTTATCTTAACTCCGAGAAGGTGCCAACCATTAGTTGAGGAGATTCCTATGCATAGGCATGAGTAGCAATAAATCAGTTTTTTTTTTTTAATTTGATTTATATGCCGCCCTTCTGCGGAGACTCAGGGTGGCTTACAATCCGTTAAGCAATAGCCTTCATCCTTTTGTATATTTTTACAAAGTCAGCTTATTGCTCCCACAAACTGGGTCCTCAATTTACCTACCTTAGAAAGGATGGAAGGCTGAGTCAACCTTGAGCCTGGCAAGATTCGAACTTACTAATTGCAGACAGTTGGAGTTAAATTACAATGCATTAGTCTGCTGAGCTATCCAGGCTCTAATTGGATCTTCACACGTGGACCTCATCTTTTGTGCCTGACAGATCTCAAGGAACTGAAATGATTTCTTTGTTCAATAAGCTACTCGTCCAATGATAGATAGTTCCTGAAAACAGACAAATGAGTCTTAATAGGCATAATAAGTCATAACTCTGTCTGATCCATCAGTCAGAGGGACCCATAATCAGTCATAATCTCCCAACGGCCTAATGTTCTTAACAGCACATTATCTTCCCATAATCATATATTCAAAGTATTAGACCAAAACATCACATGGAAAATGGAGGGTGAAGCTGAATTCAAAATCTTGAATTGAATCTTCCATTTTTCATCCAATTTTTCATCTGTCTATAGAACATCTTAACAAGGGATAACCATTGTTGTCTATGACCCATAATTCCAGCCATAAATTAATCTGGTCGATATGATCCAATTGACATCTTTCTGATTGATTTGGGGATGGTAAAACTGTACGTTGTTCTGTTACTCCTTTGAGGTGATACTACCTGAAAAAATAATTATTATTATTCCTCGTCATCATGAAATAAGAAACAAGATAAAACAAATAAGTCAGGGGTCAGCAACCTGCGGCTCTGGAGCCGCATGTGGCTCTTTCATCCCTCTGCTGCGGCTCCCTGTTGCCGGTTGGCTCCACAATTGATAGGGCTTTCGATTAGGACAGGTAGAGAAAAAAGGATTCCTCGCTAGGGGGAAACTCTATGGTGGGGGAACTGGACATCCCGTCGGCAGAGGAAAAAGGACGCCATGCTAGGAGGAGACTCTATGGTGGGGGAACCGGACTTCCGGTTGGCTCCACAATTGAATGGGAGGCTTCCGGTTAGGACCGTTGTGGCTCTTTGAGTGTTTAAGGTTGCCGACCCCTGGTCTAAGTGATACATCAATTTGATTGAGGCAATAGTAAAATACATAGTTGGGTTTAGTCTGATTTAGTTTAGTTTAATCTTAGTTTCCTGTTTTAACTTGGAGCCTTCTTTCTTAACCTCCGTTTCTGTAAGAATCTTTTCTGTTACGCAGGGAATGGAAGAATTGTAATTATTAAAAGAATTGTAAAAATGTAAGAATGTAATTATGTTAAGAATGCATATCAATCATCTCATTAAGTAGTTTCCCCCTCCCCCCCCGCTCTTTGCTTATTTGTTTCAGGGAAGAGATTTGCTGGAATAGTCTTTGCATTAACCTTTTACTTTCAGAAGACATTATTGTTTTCTTTGACTTTTGAATTACTTTCCACAAATTCTGGAAATGTAATTTGGTAGTCTCTGCCAAAACAGCTGATCTGTCTTACTGTGAAAGACCTGGTGAAAATTCATACTCTGCTTGCCCAAAATCTTCTCCATAGAAGCATTGCTTCGAAGCAGAGCTGGGATCCTAAGGAAATTATATTGCAATAGTGAAATCGCTAATCTCCATTTTGTTTCAATCTTGTTTTCACCGAGTGGTTAAAAAAATGTTACTTAATTGGAGAGGGGGGTGGGAAGGAATTGCATTCTGTTGTAAATTGGATTCTGTTTTAAATTGGACATTGTATCCAGAGGTGGAATCCAGCCGGTTCGGACCAGTTCACCCAAACCAGTAGCAGAAATCGCAGGTGGGCCCACCCACCTGCCCCGGCTCTATGCCATCCTATTTAGGTACATTTTTCAGGCCAAGTGCATGTGTGAAAGGCACACGCACGAGCAAAGCACATGTGCAGAAAGCAGGCACACATGCGAACTGGGCGTGTGTGTGCAAGAAGCGAGCATGTGCACGTGGGGTGAACTGGTAGTAACATAATGTGAAAACATCCTCTCTCTTTCCTTCAACCTAGCCTTCACTGGTTTTATGTGCCACGAAGTGCCAATTTTTAAAACACTGATGGGAGTTATACACTGTTCTTCCCCAGCTACGGACCACAAAGAACGCAGCACACACAAAGTCTGTACAAACCTTAGTTTACTAATTAAGGACTACTACTTAGTAGTTGTTCAAACACAAGTACAGTTTAAATCAGTCTTTTCTGAACAAGGGCTGTTAATTTAACTTCATTAACAGCCAACAAGAGTCCAAGGAATAATAACTTAATTCTGTGGCACAGTCTTTCAAATAACCGTAAGCTTACTGTGTTTGGCAGAATGCCCAGAAGCAATTTGCAGGAAAAATAACAAGAGAGAAGCAAGAGCCGATCAGACTTTTCTGGAGTCAATACGCGAAGGAATATGAACGAAGTTGTTTTCTGCAAATTGCCTCGGTCGTCGTCATTCCTTAAATAGGCTAGGGGAGTGGCCAATTAGCTCCAAGCCTTACTCTCGAGGAGACCTCCTCCTGAGGAGCGATTCCTGCCTTTTGGTAGCTCTGCACACCCATTCATTGAGAAGAGGCTCCTCCTCTTCTTCCTCTTCTCTTATGGGAGCTTCTGGAGGTTCTGAAGGCCCTGGCTGAATCCTCGCCTCTGGCATCACATCTTCTCCAGCCTCCTCATTGTCCGACTCAAGTGCCAGTTGCACAGGCTGCTGGCGAATCACCACACCAGCCTCCTCATTGTCACTGTCAGAATCAGTGAGCTGCACAGGCTGCTGGCGAATCACCACACCAGCCTCCTCATTGTCACTGTCAGAATCAGTGAGCTGCACAGGCTGCTGGCGAATCACCACACCAGCCTCCTCATTGTCACTGTCAGAATCAGTGAGCTGCACAGGCAGCTGGCGGGCCACAACATACTCTAAAACACCAAGTTTCCAATCTCTGTCTAAGCCCTTCCTTGTCAGGTGTGAAGAATCAGGACCACGTGTTAAATTCCAGTTATTGCTCAAGCTATACATTGGAACCTAGTCAACTAATGGGTCAACATAAAGTTAGCGCTAGGTAAGAGTTAATGAAATTCAAGAGGGGCAAGACCTGGCTTACTTATGGCAGGGGTGTCAAACTCAAGGCCCAGGGGCCAGATCTGGCCTGTCAGACCCTCACTGGAAATAGCAAAGGACCGGCCCACTGTGCCTCTGCCAGCGAAAACGGAGCTTGGGAGGGCTGCGCGCGGCCCCTTCTCGGAGTTGGTTTTTGCTGGCCAGAGGCTATTGAAGCAAACTAAAAACAAAACAAAAGGAGAAATGTTTCCCCTTTTGCATTTGAGCATGCAAGAAGGGACAGGAGAGGAGAAAGGGAAAGAGGGAAGGCAAAGAAAACAATGGGAAGAGAGCAAGGAAGGAAAAATGAGGAAAGAGGGGGAAGGAAGTTGAGAAAGGAGAATGACAAGGGAAGGAAAAAGAAGAGGAAGGAAGGTAAGGGAGGGAGGGAGGAAGGAAGGAAGGAAGGAGATCATAATGAGAGTGAGGGAGGTTCTGAGGGAAGTCCTGCCTTAGCACTTGGCCACCACAGGTGCCCCCAACACAAGTGATGTCAAGTTGGCCGTGCCCACCCCGGCCATGAGAAGTGATATGGAAGGAAGGGAGGGAAGGAAAGGGAAGGGAAGGGAAGGAGGGAGGGAGAGAGGGAGGAAGAAAGGAAGGAAAGAAGGAAGGAGATCATAATGAGAGTGAGGGAGGGTCTGAGGGAAGTTCTGCCTTAGGACTTGGCCACCACAGGTGCCCCCAACACGAATGATGTCGAGTTGGCCATGCCTACCCCAGCCATGAGAAGTGATATGACTTCATAGAAAAACAAAGGAAGTCTAGTTGCCTCTTGGAAAAGAACCTTTGGAACAATCACAACCTGGATGACTGAGAATCTCCATAGATGTTGAGAATTGTAGTGCAGCAGAACCTGGAGCACCACCACAGGTTCCCATCTAAGAGTTAGAACTTAAATTGGCTGTTACTAGACACACAAGACTCCTGCGAGTCCCTTGGACTGCAGGGCGATCCAACCGGTCAGTCCTAGAGGAGATCAACCCTGACTGCTCTTTAGAAGGCCAGATCCTGAAGATGAAACTCAAATACTTTGGTCACCTAATGAGAAGGAAGGAAGGACTCACTGGAGAAGAGCCGGGAAAGATTGAGGGCAAAAGAAGAATGGGACAGCAGAGAACGAGGCAGCTGGGTGGAGTCACTGAAGCAGTCGGCGTGAGCTTAAATGGACTCCAGAGGATGGTAGAAGATAGGAAGGCCTGGAGAAATGTTGTCCATGGGGTCACGATGGGTCGGACACGACTTCTCAACAAACAACAACAAAAATTTGCGGGACCGCCTTCTGCCGCCAATAGCCTCCCACCGACCAGTATGCTCCCACAGAGAGGGACTCCTCAGGGTGCCGTCAGCCAGGCAATGTCAGCTGGCGACCCCCAGGGGGAGGGCCTTTTCTGTGGCAGCTCCTGCCCTCTGGAACAATTTGCCCCCGGAGATACGAAGGATATCGGATCTCCGGGTCTTTCGCCGTGCCCTGAAAACTTTTCTTTTCCATCAAGCAGGGCTGGCGTGAAACCCCCCCCTTTTTTTTTAGCCTTTTAAATTGTCAATAGGTTTTAGTTTGAATGTTTTAAAATTTTGGGCCAAAGTCATATAATTCTTTTAAAAATTTTAAATTTTGTATTGGTATGTGTTTTAGTTCTGGCTGTGCACCACCCTGAGTCCACTAGGAGAAGGACGGGATACAAATTGAAAAAAATAAAAAAATAAAATAAAATAAAAAGACACATCAGTTGCTGCATTGCCTTATTTATTTATTTATTTTATTTATTTATTTATTTATTTGTTTCAATTTCTATACCGCCCTTCTTCAAATAGGACTCAGGGCGGTGAACAGCCAAAGTAAAAAACAGGACATACAAAATTTAAAAACAGTTTAAAATAATTAAATATTGTGGCCGTAAATTAAAACAACCCAATTTAAAATCAATTTAAAATTTAACTCATCTGTCTGTCTTGGTTTTAAGATTGTAAAAAATGAGGCCAGTAATTTTCTTCTTCTATTTCTGCTTTCCTACCCACCTAGGTGTCTCAGTGAGCGTGTCAACTTTTACCCTGGTGGCCATCTCTCTTGAGAGGTACAGTGCCATATGCAAACCCCTACAGTCTCGTGTCTGGCAGACCAAATCCCACGCCCTGAAGGTAATTGCGGCCACATGGGGTCTGTCTTTTGTCATCATGACGCCATACCCAATTTACAGCACCCTGGTGCCTTCAGCGCTTCCTAACAGCACCGCATCCAAGTGTCGTATTAATTGGCCAAGCACAGTGATCGAGCAGTCCTGGTAAGAGTGGAGCACATTGATCCTTGTTTTTTTGAAGGCATTTGTCTTAATCTATCCAATTATGGAAAGCGCAATGATTTGTGATTTCGGTGGAACCAAAATAAGTGTAATTTATTTATTTATTTCTTTGTTTGTTTGTTTTAATTTGTATACCGCCCTTCTCCAGCGGGACTCAGGGCGGTGAACAGCCAGAATAAAAACAGAACATACAAAATTTAAAAACAGTTTAAAAAATAATTAAATATTTTTGGCCACAATTTAAAACAACTCAATTAAAAACAATTCAATTTAACCGAAACAGTGGGATCAAGCCAGCCCGGCTAGGTGAAATAAATACGTTTTCAGGGCCCGACGAAAAGTCCGGAGGTCTGGTATTGTGCGTATCTCTGGGGGGAGGTTGTTCCAGAGGGCAGGTGCCGCCACAGAGAAGGCTCTCCCCCTGGGGGTCGCCAGCCGACATTGTCTGGCGGACGGCACCCTGAGGAGGCCCTCTCTGTGCGAGCGTACTGGCCGGTGGGAGGCTATTGGTGGCAGAAGGCGGTCTCGTAGATACCCCGGCCCTGGAGCGCTTTAAAGGTGGTCACCAACACCTTGAAGCGCACCCGGAAGACCACCGGGAGCCAGTGCAGCTTGCGCAGGAGAGGTGTCACATGGGAGCGCCCCGTCGCTCCCATAATCTCCCACGCGGCCACATTCTGGACCAGCTGGAGCCTCCGGGTGCACTCCAGGGGGAGCCCCATGTAGAGAGCATTGCAGTAGTCCAGGCAGGAGGTGATGAGCGCCTGAGTGACCGTGCGTAGGGAGTCCCGATCCAGAAAGGGACGCAACTGGCGTATCAGGCGAACCTGATAAAAAGCCCCCCTGGCCACAGCCGTCATACCATTGCAATAACAGTTGATGTCTTGATTACAACATTAACTGTATAACTACAGCACAATGTTGCACATAAGTAGTAATCAATTATTCTCTCTCTCTCTCTCTCTCTCTCACACACACACACACACACACACACACACACACCACACACACACACACCCTTCCACACCAGGGGTGAAATGCTCCCGGTTCGGGCCGGTTCGGCCGATCCGGTAGTGATGTGGCAAGTGGTTCGGAGAACCGGAAGCAAAAATCCCTGCCCCCCACCCACCCACCCACCCATGCCCACCCAATCGCCCGGTCGCCCACTTGCCTGCTTGCCGCTTCTTCTAAAAAATGCTTTTAAAAGGTTAAAAAAAGGCTGGGACGATCAGAAGCTGAGCTGCCTGATCGTCAGAGCCTTTTTTTGTTTACTTTTAAAAGCATTATTTTTAGGTTGTAAAAAAAATGCTTTTAAAAGTAAAAAAAAAGATTGCGCGCCAGAGCTGATCACCCATGCACTGTTCTATTTACCCCATGCCTCCTTTTGGCATGCACTGTGCGCGCCCCCACGTGCACCTCACATTTGGTGCGTGGTGTGCACTGTGCACGCACATGCTGAGCGTGCATGCACAGCCAGAGAACCGGTAGTAAACCAGTTCAGATTTTACAAACATTCATTACCAAGAGCCTTGGTGGTGCAGCAGACTAAAGTGCTGTTAAGTAGCACTTAGCTGCCAGCTGCCTGCAATTACTGCGAGTTCAAATCTCACCAGGCTCAAGGTTGACTCAGCCTTCCATCCTTCCGAGGTAGGTAAAATGAGGACCCGGATTGTGGGGGCAATAAGCTGACTTTGTATAAAAAAAGAACACCGCTTAGGGGGGGCCCAAAAAGCCCTACTAAGCAGGTATATACAAAAGTATGAAGGCTATTGCTTAACGCATTGTTAGGATAACTGTATTTAACATCTATCGATGAAGATTCTCAGTCATCCAGGTAGAGTTGTCTGGAAGTTGAGTCATGGCAAATGGACTTCTTTTTCTTTTGTTGGTTCAAAATGTTTCACAGCTTCTCCAAGTAGCTTTTTCAATCAGAGCAAGTTGGTTAGAGGGAACCAGAGGCTTGTATTCAGCCGGTTTAGACCAGTTCGCCCGAACCGGTAGTGGAAATCGCGGATGGCTCTGTGCCATCCGATTTAGGCATGTTTTTGTGGCTGGATTCGTGCATGGCAGGTGCGCATGCAAGCAAAGCACATGCGAGGAAGGCTGGGCAGGCAGGCATTTGTGGAAGGCAGATGCACGCACAAACTGGGCGCATGTGGCCACAAACCGGACATGCGCACACGCGGCGAACCAGTAGCAGGGGTAGGTTCTACTTACCTTTACTACTGGTTCGCAACGGGGCCACACGCGCGCTCGCTTCGCTCATGCGCACGCACGCTCTTCTGCCCATACGGAGAAGCGTTTTCATGACGTCAGGGTCAGTGGGCACGGCCTACCGCCGGTTTTACTACCGGTTCTATAGAACCGGTGCGAACCGGGGGCAACCCACCACTGACCGGTAGTAACATAATGTGAAACCTGAAAGCTGGAGAGAACCCCAGGGTGGTTGCATTTCTCGCCTAATCCGAACACGCTTGTTAGGTGAGTAGGCAGAGTGCTAAGAGTGTTAAATTTGGCCTCCCTGGAGAACATGTGAAGTGGTGTTGATCTTCCTGGGCATTGATGCAAGAGCAGCATTTAAAAACAGGGAACAGATTGTGTTTGAGGCCTTCCTCTCTATTCACTTAAAAGAAATCAGACATTCTTTTGAGGATCACAAAGTTCACATTTTGGATAGAGTAGATCAGGGGTGTCAAACTCGATTTCATTGAGGGCCGCATCAGGGTTGTGTTTGACATTGGAGGCCGGGTGGGCAGTGTGGGCATGGCAAGATTGATGTCACTTGTGTTGGGGGCGCCTGTGGCGGCCCGAGGGCTCTGCCACCAAAAACAGAGCTCAGGACGGCAAACGTGATGACCTTCTGCAACCCTCTGACAACGAAAACGGAACTCAGGAGGGCCGCGTGCAGTGTCAGGGGGTTCCAGGAGGCCATCACACGGCCCTCCCGAGCTCCATTTTTGCTGGCAGAGGGTTGCAGAAGACCGTTGTAGTCTCCTGAGCTCTGTTTTCGTTGGCAGAGGCACCGCGGGCTGGTCCTTCACTGTTTCCTGAGCGACGGCACAGGCCAGATCTAAGGACCCTGTGGTCTTGATCTGGCCTGTGGCAGTGGCGTGTTGCCACCGGTTCGGACCGGTTCGCAAGAACCGGTAGTAAAACTGGCGGGAGACCCCGCCCACTGCCCCGGATGTCGTCATTGACGATTTGCGCATGCACGATCCCGTTACGAACCGGTAGTAAAGGTAAGTAGAACCCACACCTGGCACGCGGGCCTCGAGTTTGACACATATAGTAGATAGATGGCCTGAGAGAGGAGTGAAGGAATCCATTTAAGGTAGTAAAGCTTTCACTCAGTGGTGGTGGACATATCTGGGGAACCTCTAGTCAACTGGTTAAGACCGAAGAAGCTACTTGGATAAGCAGCAAAAAACCTTTCGAACCAAAAAAGAAAAGAAAATCATGTATTTATCAATCATCATGCATTTATAATAACTTTTAAAAATCACACATGTTCTAGCATTCGTTTGACTGTATTCTGATTTATTTATCCCTAAAATGAAGTCCATGAAGACCTCCCATCTCAAAGAGAAATATCCGCACCTAAAATTGCTACTCTCGTTTTTAAAACACAGTCTAGTGGTGGTAGAGGCTTGTTGGGAATCGGGTTTGCTGAGAGGCGGGTAGGAAAATGTGATTTTTTTTTTTCCTGGTGATCTAAATCTTGCTTGTGGCTTTCCCAGGTATATTTTCCAACTCCTCATCCTTTTCCTTATCCCGGGGATCGTAATGATGATAGCGTATGGATTAATCTCCCTGGAGCTCTATAGAGGGATAAAATTTGATGCGAGCAACAGAAAATCTTCTCGAGGTAATCCGGATGACTGAACTGGTCCATTTGCTTTCTGTCTTAATGTTCAAGCACAAACAGTGATATGTCTATGTCTATGTATCTCTCTCTCTCTCTCTCTCTCTCTTCCCCCCATCTATCTATCTATCTATCTATCTATCTATCTATCTATCTATCTATCTGCTATCTATCTATCATTTATCAATCTATCTATCAATCTATCAATCTATCAATCTATCTCTATCTATCTATGCTATTTCTTTTCTCTCTCTCTCTCTATCATCTATCTTATCTATATCTATCTATATCAATATATCAATATATCAATCTTCTATCTCTATCTATCTATCTATCTATCTATCTATCTATCTATCTGCTATCTCTCTCTCTATCTCTCTCTATCATCTATCTTATCTATATCTATCAATCTATCAATCTATCAATCTATCAATCTATCAATCAATCTATCTCTATCTATCTATCTATGCTATTTCTCTCTATCTCTCTCTCTCGATCATCTATCTTATCTATATCTATATCTATATCTATATCTATATCTATATCTATATCTATATCTATATCTATATCTATCTATCTATCTATCTATCTATCTATCAATCAATCTATCAATCTATCTTCTATCTCTATCCAGCTATCTATGCTATCTCTCTCTCTCTCTCATCTATCTTATCTATCTATCTATCTATCTATCTATCTATCTATCTATCTATCTATCTATCTATCTATCTATCTTCTATCTCTATCCATCTATCTATCTATCTGCTATCTATCTATCTCTCTATCTCTCTTTATCATCTATCTTATCTATATCTATCTATCTATCTATCTATCTATCTATCTATCTATCTATCTATCTATCTCTCTGGGTGACTTTGGGCCAATCACCAGGAGACTGGGAGTTCTAGTCCAGCCTTAGCCATGAAAGCCAGTTTGGTGACTTTGGGCCAGTCACTCTCTCTCAGCCCAACTCACCTCACACGATTGTTGCGGTGGGAGAAAATAGGAGGAGGAAGGAGTATTGTGTACCTTCACCACCTTGAATGATTTGTAAAAAAAATAATGAAGGTGGGATGCAAATAAGTCAAAATAAAACAAAGTTTTAAGTTTACCCCAAGAGAATGACATTTTAGGGACACTCCCGATTGTGAAGGAGGGAGGGGAGATGCCGTGGGAAGGATTACGGTTGGAAGCTAAGAGGCCAAATTGTTTTGAACACTTAATGAGGGTCGGTCTCATCGATCCCGCTTTCCACCTGCAGAAAGGAAAGCTAGTGAGAGCAGCAGAGGCAGGTACGACGATGGGGATGGTTGCTACTTGAAGAAGAACAAGAAGCAGCAGCAACAGATTCCCCTACGTCAACTTTCGTCCATCAGCTCCTGCAGCAACAACCAGAAGGTTGACCGTCCAAGGAGCAGCTCTTCCTCAGCCAACCTGATGGCCAAGAAGCTAGTCATCCGAATGCTGATTGTGATCGTGATCTTATTCTTCATCTGTTGGACGCCCATCTTCAGCGTCAACACCTGGAGGGCCTTTGACTCCATTTCTGCTCAGCTCCTCCTCTCGGGAGCTCCCATCTCGTTCATCCATTTGCTCTCCTACACCTCCGCCTGCGTGAATCCGATCGTCTATTGCTTCATGAATAAGCGTTTCCGCCTGGGTTTTCTCGCCACCTTCGCTTGCTGCCCCAAGCCACGCCCCCCAGCGGCCCGAGCGGAGATGGGAGAGGACGAGGAAGGAAAGACAACCAGAGCATCCTTCTCCAGGTATTCTTACACCCACATGAACATGGCTGTCCCTCTATGATTGGCAAGCCAGGAGAAGAAGAACATTGTAAGCATTGCAACTCCTACCTTCACCCGCGTGCATCAAGCCCATCTAAAAATAGTTTGGTACTTTAGGATTTCTTGCTTGAGCTGAGATTTGGACTAAAAGACCTCTAGAGTCCCTTCCAACTCTGTTATTCTGTTATTACCATGTTTCCCCGAAAATAAGACTCTGTCTTATATTTTTTTGAACCCTGAAATAAGCGCTTGGCCTTATTTTCGGGGTGGTCTTATTATTTTGGGGCGCGTGGAGCAAGACGGGGTCCTCTTGCCATCTTACCTGATTTCCAGCTCTGTCTTCCTAACCCTAACCAGAGGAAATGGCGGGGACTGGCTGCACATGTGTTTAAATATTTTCGGGGAGGGCTTACTTTCAGGGGGCGGCATATTTTAACGCATGCGCTCAAAAGCGCGATTGGGCTTATCATCAGGGGATGTCTTATTTTTAGGAGGAACAGGATATTTCAAAGATAATTGGGAGAGATAGGACTGGGAGATGAGCAGCATACTCATCGATCAAAGATCTCTCCCCGTAGGATCCTTGAAAGGCCAGTTCAATAAATCCAGAGTCGTATTGCCATAATCTGTGACAAAATACCCATCAGAGGAAGGGTAAAATTCATCCATACTTTTCTTTCATAATTCATTTTGCAGCTGGGCTTCAGTGCCTCCAAATTAACTGCATTAATAATGGAATAATTAATAAGATAATGGAAGGCAAATATTTTAAAAATGCCATAGCTGTTTGGGAAAGTAAAGAGTTTCACGTTTGGGGAATAAACAATGAAGTCCCCAAGTGCCTCACCGTAGCTCCCTTTTTGTCAGAGTTTCTTGCAAAAATCAAATCCAGAAGCACACGGAGATAACTGATTCAAGCAGGATTCATTAAATAAGAAACATCTTTATATACAAGAATATATATACAATACCTATTTAGATTCTTCTTCAACATAGTAGCAGTTACAACACAAGGCAGGAGAGAACAGTTAGTTTCATTTCAGCAGAGCAGACCAGCAGGCAAGTTCACACTCCGGTTTCAGTTTCAATTCTCTGCAAAGACTCAGAAGCTGCAGACTAAGACATGCCCTGGCTCCAATCTGTCTCAGCTCCCAATTGGCTGACTTAGTTGCTATGCTTATTCATTGGCTGACCTTGTTACCATGTCTCCATTTAGTCTCCATTGGCTGATCTATTCTAAGCCATGAATATTCATACTCCGACAATTTTTCGATGACAATTTAATGTACTTTCGATTCAGAGCAGTGGTGGAACAAGGAACTGTTTTTTAATGTTTTATTCTTCTCTAGCCAACACCATCACGCAAGATCTTCTAGGTCAGTTCAAGAGAACCCACCATCAATACATAAGAATAATCCCCTCACCTTTGGTATTGATGCACCAAGAACCAGTGTTCATACATACAGGTAGTCCTCGACTTGCAACCATAATGGAGCCCAACATTTCAGTCGTTAAGTGAGAAGTTTGTTAACTGAGTTTCGCCCCATTTTATGACCTTTCTTGCCACACTTGTTAAGTGAATCAGTGCAGTGGATAAGTTAGTAACCTGGTTGTTAAGTGAATCTGGCTTCCCCGTTGACTTCGCTTGTCAGAAGGTCGCAAAACGGGACTGTGTCTTGGGATCATGTGATCCCCTTTCCTATATTATAAATATAAATATGAACCAATTGCCAAGCATCTGAATTTTGATCACAGGATCATGGGGATGCTGCTAAGGTCATAACTGTGAAAAACGGTCATAAGCCACATTTCCGGTGCCGTTGTAACTTTGAACGGTCACTAAATCAACCGTTGTAAGTCAAGGACTACCTGTACTGCCTATTGATAGGAAAGCTTTATTAGCTAGCCTAGCTGAGAGCTGTTGATATTCCTTTTTTCTGATACGTGGTAGATTGCAACTTTTATGGCCTTTCGGCCTACATGGAGCATGGAGAGAGAAATATTAACCTTGGTTGATACCAGTGGTGGGTTTCAAAAAATGTTACTACTGGTTCTGTGGGCGTGGCATGGTTTGGTGGGCGTGGGTTGGTGGGCATGGCAGGGGAAGGATACTGTAAAATCTCCATTCCCTCCCCACTCCAGGGGAAGGTTACTGCAAAATCCCCATTTCCTCCTGATCAGCTGGGACTCGGGAGGCAGAGAATAGATGGGGGCGGGGCCAGTCAGAGGTCGTATTTACCGGTTCTCCGAACTACTCAAAATTTCCGCTACCGGTTCGCCAGAACTGGTCAGAACCTGCTGAAACCCACCTCTGGTTGATACCTATAGTTTTAGATTCCAGAATTGGGATCTTCTCCCATGTTTTTGTGAGATTCACTAGTGTTTTTACTGTCCCAAAGATGTTTTTCCAAAAGGCAACTGGACTTTCTTGGGGGGGTTTTTTCCTCAGAAACATTTCGCTTCCCATCCAAGAACTGTCTTGAGTCCTGAAGAATTGAAGAAGCTTCTTGGATGAGAAGTGAATCATTTTCAAGGACCCCCCTCAAAATAGTCCAGTCCCCTTTTAGAAAAGGACCTTAGTGACAATTATGACTGGATGATTGATATAGAAGAATTAGGGGTGACGTGATAGCAATGCTTCAGTATTTGAGGGGCTGCCATAAAGAAGAGGGAGTCAAACTATTCTCCAAAGCACCTGAGGGCAGGACAAGAAGCAACGAATGGAAACTAACCAAGGAGAGAAGCAACCTAGAACTAAGGAGAAATTTCCTGACAGTGAGAACAATTAATCAGTGGAACAACTGGCCACCAGAAGTTGTGAATGCTCCAACACTGGAAGTTTTTAAGAAGATGTTGGATCACAGTTTATCTGAAGTGGTATAGGGTTTCCTGCCTGGGCAGGGGGTTGGACTAGAAGACCTCCAAAGTCCCTTCCAACTCTGTCATTCTATTTCTATTCTATTTCTATTCTTTCTTTTTTTTACCCAACCTCTTGGGGAGGCGTGTGTCTGTGATAATTATGCTTATTATTTTATTTTTATTCCATAATTTATCTGGCAAAAAATCATGATGGGGCATATTAAATACAGAATATATATAAAAACAACAACAAGATGATGATGGGAATAATTATAGATGCCAAAGAAGGACATGAGAAATTTAAGGACCCTGGTGGTGCGGCAGACTAAAGCACTCTTATTAACATCAGCTGCCTGCAATTACTGCAAGTTCAAATCTCCCCAGGCTCAAGGTTGACTCAGCCTTCCATCCTTTCAAAGGTAGGTGAAATGAGGACCCAGATTGTGGGGGCAATAAGCTGACTTTGTATAAATATACACAAAAGTATGAAGGCTATTGCTTAACGCATTGTAAGCCGCCCTGAGTCTCCAGAGAAGGGCGGCATATAAATAAATAAAAAATTTTTTTTTAAAAAAAGGACCCAGCTGGCTGTTTAGGGAGATCTGATGGGAACTGAGCAAATTCAGGTCATCATAAATTGGCCGAGTGAAGGCACAACGTAGGCAGTTGATGAAGGAAAGGAAGAAAGAATTAATGGGGGGTTGGGAGAATGGCAGTAGAGGGACATCTGAGAACATCTAATTTAGCTGGAGAAAATTATTCCCTGGGGGCTTTTGATGATTTGAGAATTCATTCCACAAAACCGAAACCCAGCCGAAAATCCATCTTCTTTCTTGAATTACGGACAGGAGCTTTAATTCAGCGCTACAAAATATCAGTAAGAATCAAAGGTGGGTTTTTTTAAAAAAAGCACTTAAAAATAAACGATAACCATTTTGGTTCCCTGAGTGTGGAGAGGGGGAAATCTATACCTAAGTGATACCTTTATTAGCAATGTAAGTATTCCAGTGAGTTCAACCTTTTGGCAATGGGATCGATGTCTACTTAGAATGTATCTTGCCTTCCCAGCTAATCAGATTTCCAACTGGTCTCTCATCTATAGATAAACCCTGCTTACTTTTCTCAGATCGATTGGATTTCAGTTTTCACATTCCGGCAGAAATATTAACACGGGAAGATGAATTTCAAATACATGGAATTGCCGATAAAACCAAGGAAAACGACATTCGCGGGGATAAAAGAAAGTGCTTTCTCTATACAGGTTAATGCTAAGAGCCGAGGTGGCGCAGTGGTTAGAGTGCTGTACTGCAGCTACTTCAGCTGACTGCTAGTTCAGCAGATCAGCGGATCAAATCTCACCGGCTCAAGGTTGACTCAGCCTCCCATCCTTCCGAGGTGGGTAAAATGAGGACCCAGATTGTTGGCGGCAATATGCTATTTAGTATACTGTCGATTATTGTAAGCCGCCCAGAGTCCTCGGAGAGCGGGCGGCATAGAAATATGATTAATAAAATAAATAAAATAAAATAAAATAAATGAAGTTATTGAATCCCCTATCGCAAGATGAATCAAAATAGAGCTGGAAGGCAGCTTCGATGTCTTCTAGGCCAACCCCCAGCTCAAGCGGGAGACCCTACACCCATGATGGCACACGGAGCCATATCTGTGGGCACGCGAGCTTTGCCCTAGCTTAGGTCCAGCTTACATGTGTGCACCAGCCAGCTGATTTTCGGGCCTTCTGGGCCCCCTGGAAGTCGAGAAACAGGCTGTTTCTAGCCTCCAGAGAACCTCCAGGGGGTGGGGAAGGCCGTTTTCGCCCTCCCCAGGCTCCAGAGGCTTTCTTGGAGCCTGGGGAGAGTGAAAAACGGGCCTTCCGGTCTCACCGGAAGTCAGGAAATGGGCTGTTTCCAGCCTCCAGAGAGCGTCCGGGGGATGGGGAAGGCCGTTTTCGCCCTCCCCAGGCTCCAGAGGCTTTCTTGGAGGGCGGAAAACAGGCCTACTGGGCCCACCGGTAACCTTTTTGCCATTATGTGCCAAAAGTGGGGGGAGCATGGGGGGGGTCGCGCACGCATGTGCAGGGGGCATTGAATTATGGGTGTGGGCCCGTGCGCGACCACCCCCGCAACCCCCGCTTTTGGCACATGATGACAAAAAGGTTAGCCATCACTGCCCTACACCATTTCAGACCAATGACTGTCCAGTCTCTTCTTAAAAACTCTAGTGATGAGGCACCCACAATTTCTGGTGGCAAGCTGTTCCCCTGGTAAAATAGTCCTCACTGTTAGGAAGTTTCTCCTCAATTCCAGGTTGCTTCTCTCCTTGATTAGTTTCCATCCGTAGTTTCTTGTCCTGCCCTCTGGTACTTTGGAAAATAAGTTGACCCTCTCCTCTTTGTGGCAGCCCCTCAAATACTGGGATACTACTATCATGTCACCCACTAGTCCTTCTTTTCTCTAGATTGGCCATACCCAGTTCCTGCAACGAAAATAAAAGCATTAACTGAAATAGAGCCTGGGAGTACAGCCGCTGTTAGCCATTCAGCAAATTGGTTCAGATAAGCAATATCCCTAAGGTAGATCTGGGAAAATGTAAAATGTTGGAAGGAAGAGATGCCAGGCCGCTGAGAGGTGAAGAAATTAGCTAGCTTCCTTAATTAGACCAAAGAAAACATACCATATTTTTCGGAGTATAAGACACACTTTTTCCCCCCTAAAAGAGGGTGAAAATTTGGGTGCATCTTATACACCGAATGTAGCCCCACCCACCCGCCAGCCCCCACCCGCCGGCCTCTGCCTCCCAGCAATTTGCCTCCTTGCAGCAAACAGCAAACAGCCCATTTCAGCTTCAGCGCAGCCTGATTAGCACAAGCAGTTGATGGTCAGTTGGATCGGCCTCCCGACCCTCAGCTGTTTCAGGCTGCAGGGATTGCCATTGCCTATTGCCGCGCGGGCATCCGCTGTTTGCTGCAAAGAGGCAAACTGTTGAGAGGCAGATTTTTTTTCTTGTGCTAATCAGGCTGTGCTGAAAATGAAAATGAAACTAAAGCAGGCTGTTTGCTGTTTGCTGCAAGGAGGCAGATTGCTGGGAGGCAGAGGCAAAAAAATTTTTCTTGTGCTAATCAGGCTGTGCTAAAGATGAAAATGAAACTAAAGCAGGCTGTTTGCTGTTTGCTGCAAGGAGGCAAATTGCTGGGAGGCAGAGGCAAAAAAATGTTTCTTGTGCTAATCAGGCTGTGCTGAAGATGAAAATGAAACTAAAGCAGGCTGTTTGCTGTTTGCTGGAAGGAGGCAAATTGCTGGGAGGCAGAGGCGGATTTTTTCCCCCTTGTTTTCCTCCCCAAAAAAGGTAGGTGCGCCTTATAGTCCGGAGCGTCTTATACTCCGAAAAATACGGTAGCTTTGATTATGTGAAGGAACTCAAATAAGGGTTACACAACAGAGGTTGTGAAAAGTTGAAATTGAGATCTGGAAAGCAATGGATATCATGGAAATTTCAGGATAACCACCATTTGGGTTGATCGACACATATCAATATGCATGTAAAGGAGACCATGGCCTCTTTTCCTGTTCTCTTACATGATTATTTTCATTTATACTCCTTCTCCAGTGCTGTCCTGGGATACTTAGATCATTTTCTTTCTTTTCGTGAGCAAGAAGAAAAGGGCATTAAGTGATTTACACTAAATTTGTGTTTGTATATCCTGTGTCTCTCTGCTCCTGAACATCCCATGTATAACTCTATATTTTTAATGTGTACCTTTCATATGGTATGATGTGCTACAACTACATTTATTAAAAAGATATTTTACCTCGCAGTATTACCTCCTGTTTTCGGTATCGAAGCGGAAATCCTTGTTAATGTTTTTCATGACTATTAAAAAAAAGAGGTAGGACGATGCCTTCTTTAAAATCATTAACTTCCATTTCTCCTGCCCTCGAGATCATTCAAGGTGAAGTTTCCTTCAGGATGAACTCAACTCTTGGTGACGTAAGAGATACATCACGCTTACCGTTATTTTCGCTGGGTGAGTTTTTCTATTTCCTCAAGCTTCGGATGGGAAGTGAAACGTCTTCAAGGAAAAGCAAAGGAAATCCAGTTGCCTCTTGAAAAAAATATCTTTGGGATTATCTAGTAGTTTCCCATTCAAGTATTAATCAGGCCTGAAGCTCCCTAGCTTCCAAAGAGAGTGAAAGTCGGGTCAAGGGTAGCTACAATAACTACCCTGTTTCCCCCAAAATAAGACATCCCGTGATAATAAGCCCAATTGGGTTTTTGAGCGCATGGCAATAAGGCCAAGCCCTTATTTCAGGGTTCAAAAAAATATAAGACAGGGTCTTATTTTCGGGGAAAACACTCTATCTATCTATCTATCTATCTATCTACCTACCTACCTACCTACCTACCTACCTACCTACCTACCTATCTATCCTGTTTCCCCCAAAATAAGACATCCCCTGATAATAAGCCCAATCGGGCTTTTGGGCACATGGCAATAAGGCCAAGCCCTTATTTCAGGGTTCAAAAAAATATAAGACAGGGTCTTATTTTCGGGAAAACATGGTAACAATCAAAATACAGAAGAGTGTTTACTGGCCGGATGCCCTTCCTGACTCCTACATGGTGTTCACAGCATATTTCTCTTTCTAGCTAAACAAAATAATCTTCTTTTAATGACCACATAATCCCTTGCGGGGTGGAGTCTGGGCAACTGAATGAAGCTGAGTGTTTACTGGTTCTTGTGAACTGGTCCGAACCAGATGTAACCAACTACTGATCTGAACATGGCAATTATACACCCACATGCAGACACACACATTATGAAATCCAACAGGGGAATGAGGAAGTATAGATTTTGCTAGGAGGCACATATCCATCAGGTTCAGAACAGACAGCGTACTATCTTTCTTCTTCTTCTTTTTTTCCAATTTATTTATATATTTTCTCTTTCCATACAATAAGTGCTTGGTGAATAGTGTACTATCTGAGTCAGTTTGCCTAAATAGTGACCAAAGGTAGGCTTCGCATACTGTAACAACCGCTTCGCCCAGCACTGGAAATGTGAGCGTGCGCGCACATGCATGCAACATCACAAAACACGGCAATATGCTCATGTGTACCATTCACACACATGTGTGATGTCAAACAACATGACAATTTGCTCACGTGCGCTGTCTGCAGATGCATGCGGCATCAAAAACACAGCGATTTAGGACAGGATTGCGCCCGTGCGGGCCCATCTGCAGCTCGCGACTACCGGTTGTCCCGAACCGGCTGAATCCCACCTCTGATAGTGATACTTTTTAGAATCCTAATTTCTACCTCTGTTATCCCACCATTGGTAAAACATGTCCCAAGTCCGAAAATACTCTGTGTCTTCTTTTTCTTTTATCTTCAGGGTTAATCTGTCCATTTCTGCACAGTCTAATATTTTTTTAATTATATCTCCTTTCTGGAGGGGTTTCCTCGTTTTTTCCGGAATTGTGCAAATACAATTTTTGCGGCTGTCAAAACATGCAATATCAGATATACATTTCCTTTATCATATTTTTTTCTGGTATTATGCCTAACAAAAATAGTTCTGTTTTATAATCTATATGCTGCCTTTATCATTTTCTCTAACCACGTATCCACTTTCCAGGGGAGAAAAAATGGCATATTATCAAAGTGCCTGGGATTTATGTTTCGGTGTTTGGTGTTTTCATAAGGCAAGCTTGGCGAAAATATTGAAAAAAAAAAATCAAACGGAGCCTCACATCTCGTTCAAATTGCCTCGTCTGCAGCCAAATCCCCCCTCAAGACTAAAGAGGGGCATTTGAAATTCCATCACAATTTGCAATTAAACACAACGACCTGTGGGTTAATACTGAAGTAGCTTCTGTTGAAGATGTACATTTCACTGCGATCGAAATATGGAAGAATCGACTACAGTGACAGGAAGAGAGACTTAAGCCATAAAAGCAAGCTTGATAATAGGCCCCCCCTTACATGGAATGGTGGCAGGTTCTCCTTTGTTAGAAAGGTTCATGAAAAGATGCCAATTCTAAGCAAGAGGATGTTATTGGACTTGTCAATCATCAAATTGAGTTAATTTGTGGCAGAGTTTAGATCTCATCCAGTAGGGTAATTCCTAGGTTGTTCTCAATAGCCTAAACATCATCTTGCACTCTGCAATTCCACTTCAGCCCTGGGAATCTTTTATGGGGGAGGCTAAACTCCAGAGGGAATAAATCAGATTATTCATTGCTGCCAGACACTAAATATACACTGCTCAAAAAAAATAAAGGGAACACAAGCAGAAAACATCCGAGATCTGAAGGAATGAAATAGCCTTATTAAATACTTTGTTCGTTACATGCCGTAGTTTTGTGTTCCCTTTAGTTGTTTGAGCAGTGTATAAACTACTGTATGTAAAGAACAAAGTATTTAATAAGGCTATTTCATTCATTCATTCAGATCTCGGATGTCTTCTGCTTATGTTCCCTTTATTTTTTTTGAGCAGTATACAACCCCCTGGCAGATTTGCTGTCTAAACGGCACGCAGAAAAGTAAAACGCCATATTAAAATTCGACTGTGAAAACAGTAACATGAAAATATTCATTCCAATCGGAAAAAAATAAAATAAAAGGCAACAAGTCAAAAGATTACAAATGCAGCTCATCGGTAAAGGATCTGTTTCTTTTTTTTCAATGGAGGCAATTTAGTTTAAAAAAGGAGGCTCCTATTTTTTATTTTTTTTTATGAATCACCAAAAAGGCAATATATAAACAGGGGCAGATGAGTTTTTTCTGAGAACACGCTTCTACAGGTAGGTAAAAGAACCCAAAAGACTTAGTAACTTCTTAGTAACCGTACTTGTATACCTAAATTACTAGACTGGGACTAGCAATTTAGGTGTGGGGGTATCCACACACACCTAATGTGTGTGTTGAGTGATGTTGCAGTAGTCCAAGGGTTGGTAACCTTAAACACTCAGAGAGCCATTTGGACCCATTTTCCACAGAAAAGAAAACACCGGGAGCCACAAAACTCTTCCCGTGTCTGACTATTTCCTGAGCGGCCACAAAACTAGCATATATAGTTGAATTAAACATTCTGTTTTCTTCTGAAACTTTTCTTTCCTTGGACTTATCCGTGGTTGGCCTATTGGGGGTCGAAAAGCTCAATAAATTGCGTACCGGCGGGTGTCACACATTGGCAGTTCTGACACATATTTTGAGCGACAGGGAGCCACAGCAGAGGGATGAAAGAGCCACATGCGGCTCCAGAGCCACAGGTTGCTGACCCCTGCACTAGTCTCTCAGTCCAACACATGGTTGAACATGGAGGGGGGAAATGAAGAGACCAGTATTATTGTAGTAACCAGAACTAAACTAGTAGGAAGGATGGTGGTTTTAAATCAAATTTCACAGGAAACCTTCCATCTTATCTCCTGTGGTCCCTTGGAACAACAGCTTGATACTTTTCATGGCAGTTACCCACTTATCTTCCCAGAAAACACCTCATGTCACATGGCCCCCCTCAGCGGTGGGTTTCACATTTTGTTACCATTGGTTCGCTACATGAGCACGCTCGCTTCACGTGTTTGCACACCTTCTGTGCATGCGTCCAGCCTTTCGTGCATGCGCTTTACTTCCACGCATGCGCCCGGCCTCAAAACCATGCCTAAATAGGACGGCATAGAACTGGGACAGGTGGGCAGGCCCACCGACAATCTCCACTACCGGTTCGCCCAAATTGGTACGAACCGGCTGAATACCACCTCTGCTCCTCCCTAGCTTTGGTGTAAGTGCTTAGTGTTTCCAAAACCCATTTTTCTGTTGAACAACATTATATATGTGTTCTGACCTAGGCTTCCTTAGAAAGCATGAAGCAAAGTCTTAATCCCAGTAAAACCTCTTGTATTAACACGACTGTGAATTCCGTTTGTTCACAGTCAACAAGGCTTTGGCAAACAGTCTTTCAGAGGAAGGTTTATCAACCCCCACCTTATCTCACTTGGAACGCTGCCAGAGAACCAATTTCCAAATGCAGAGCAAGGCCAAACTTGGCACCGAGTCCATTAGAGTCACGAACAGAACTTTCCAATCTTGAAAGGAGATGAACTAATTGCTTCCTGCAAAAGCCCACTCCCCGTCCGCTCCTCTTTTATGTCCTATGGGAGGGGCCAATCATCTCCAAGGTGTGGCCTTACTCCCGAGTCTACCCTGCTTTCTTAATTGTTCTTGTCTTCTGGTAGCTCTGCGCATGCGCATACTGGGAACGGGCTCCAGCTGTTCCTCTGCCTCATTGCTGTCTAACTCCCTCTCTGCCTCCGACGCAGAGCCCTCATCTTAACTTTCCCCAGCCCCCAGGGCTGACCCAAGTTCCTCTCCAACCTCCTCACTGTCCGATTCTGCTGCCAGGTCCGCTGACTGCTGGCGGGCCACAACAATATGTTGGGGAAGAAAAGGATTTGTAGATTTGCATGAGAGAACAAGTCACTGTAGTATCTCATATTTTTTTAACAAGGATAAAAGAAAGGTGTACTATATGATGGGTATATGCTATGATTTTATAACTGGAACTAGTAGTATAAGATTTTGGAGATGGAGATAAATCAATCACACAAGGAATAAACAAAATTAAACTTTGGGGGGTTTTGTTTGTTAATGAACAGATAAGACGGTAGAAAAATCCCCACTGTCTTTAAATATTGCGATGCAGATAGTCAGTGTTGGAAAAGAACTAGTCTATTCCAACAAGGATATGGCAACTCCAAATGAAGACATCCGAGAGAACATAAAAAAATAAATACAAGAATTTTGGCAGAACACAAGTCAGTACTAAAGTGCTGGCTATAAACATTTCTTTAAGGAGAGAAACACCAGAGATTTTCTGAAGGTTTAGTTCAGGTTGACAGCAAATACGTTGCCTTAAATCAGGTAGGGAAATAAACATGACTGTTAGCACAAAGAAAACAAAAATTAAACTGAAGAGCAGTTTCTAGCTAGACTGTTATGTCCATCCAAGGACCAAACCCTTGAAGCAGATTTTCCCTGTTTCCATTGATCCAGAGTCCTTTCATTTCTTAACGTGCCCAAATTTAAACCAGGGATATAAGAGAGTGCTCTGAGCGGTGCAGTGGCTTAGAGGTGGAGCTCTCGCCTCACAATCAAGAGGCTGTGAGTTCGATCCTAGGTAGAGGCAGATATTTCTCTCTCTGGACACAATGAGACTATATCTGCTGAACAAAACTCCGCATTGGTGACAGGAAGAGCATCCGGCCAGTAAAGACTCAGCTCCGTTCAGTTGCTCAGACTCCATCCCGCAAAGGATTATGTGGTTATTAAAAGAAGATGATGATGATGTAAGAGAATGCTCTGAGCCTTTTTTTTACTTCACTCACTCTGGAATTCTATCTGTCTGACCAGATAGATGGGAGAAGGTTGAAAGTTACCAGTATTTAGATTTATTTTTTTATTTTATTTTTTTTGCTTTTCTTTCTGGAGTTAGAATAGAATAGAATTCTTTATTGGCCAAGTGTGATTGGACACACAAGGAATTTGTCTTGGTGCATACGCTCTCAGTGTACATAAAAGATACATTTGTCAAGAATCATAAGGTACAACACTTAATGATAGTCATAGGGAAACAGTCAATATAAATCTGAAGGATACCAGCAACAGGGTTACAGTCATACAGTCATAAGTGGGAGGAGATGGGTGATAGGAACAATGAGAAGATTAATAGTAATGCAGACTTAGTGAATAGTTTGACAGTGTTGAGGGAATTATTTGTTTAGCAGAGTGATGGCGTTCGGGAAAAAACTATGTCTAGTTGTTCTGGTGTGCAGTGCTCTATAGCGTCGTTTTGAGCGTCGTTCAATGCAGAAAGAAGTATCAGGAAGGGAAGTATCAGGAAAAACACACCGTTTTCCCCAAGCAATTGTACATCTAAGTTTTATTGATTGTTCCAACTTAGACACTGCCCCATTTCCAAAGGAACAGGTAGTCCTCGAGTTACGACCACAATCGAGCCCAAACTTTATGTTGCTAAGCGAATCATTTGTTAAGTGAGCTTGTTTTGCCCCCTTTTACGACTTTTCTTGCCAGAGTTGCTAAGCGAACCGTTGCATTTGTTAGGTTGCATTTGTTAGGTTGATCGCAGGGTTCGACACAAGCGAATCGGGATTTTCCCCCCTTGACTCTGAATGTCCAAAAAGTCACAAAAGAGGACGACGTGAACCTGGGACGCTGCAACTGTCATATCTACGAATCACTTGCCAAGCATCTGAAGTTTGATCGTATGACCGTGGGGGTCATAAGCGTGGAAAACGGTCATAAGCAGTGGTGGGATTCAGCCGTTTCAGGCAGATTCAAATGAACTGGTAGTTAAATTGCTGGCTGGCCCCGCCACTTCCCAAGCCCCCCTTCCAGGAGTCCCCCGTGCTCCATTTTGGCTCCCAGATAATTTCGGGGAGGCCTCCTAGGCCCAAAATGGGGTGTGGGGGGGCGCTCCCCTGCGGCCCATTTTCGCTCCCAGGAGGCTTCAGGGAAGCTTCCTAGGCCCGTTTTTGCTCATGGGAGGCTTCAGGGAGGCCTCCTAGGCCCAAAACGGGATGTGGGTGGGGCGACGCATCCCACCCCCGCGGCCTGTTTTTGCTCCCGGGGGGTGCAGGAGGCCAAGTGCTGCCTGTCACACCCCCTGGCCACGCCCACCATGGCCACGCCCACCCATCCTGTCATTAGGGCAGAGAACCAGTTGTTAAATTATTTGAATCCACCACAGATCGTCAGTCACATTTTTCAGTGCTGTTGTAACTTTGAGCGGTCATGAAACGAACTGTTGTAACTTGAGGACTACTGTCATCAGGATTCCGAAATTACGGTCTGCTACATGTGGAAAACTACCCTGGCCCCTTCTAAATGCAAGAAAATGAGGCCAGAAAGAGTAGTAGACGGATCTAACAATATTCATTTCTCCCACAGATCGATGCCAATTGCCTGCTTTCCTCCTACAATCTAATCAGCTAGCTGCGCTTGCAAAGGTGGTGAAATAACCCCTTTCTATCTCTTTGAAGAAACATAACAAACTAATCTCAAAAAATACACGAATCTAGATTTAACTGACTCTCTATGCAACCTGAAATCACCCCCTCAACCTCCTCCCCGCCTTCCCCCCAAAAAACCCCAACCCTGGCTCAAACAGAAAATTGTGCTTGCCTCTTCAGATTGCTCTCTTTCACTCCAGTCTTTCATTCTACGCCAAGAATTCGTAATGTTTGTTTTTGGTTGTCCTTGGCATCTGGCACCGGGGGTGGCTGCATTTCAGTTTTATTCTCAGTAGATGTGAGATCTTGCCACCTGGGCTCGCTTTAATCTTTCGGTAGCGGCTCAAAAGTCCTTTGAAAATAGAAAGAGGGTTGTCCAATCAATAATGCATTGCTTGAACTTTTGGATGGACGCACACCTGTTTCCAAGCAATGCGATGATGAAACCGATTTCTACTTTTGGTCTTGATTCTTGCAAACACGGTTAGGCAATAAACCATTCTTCAAGTTCCAGAGGATTCTTAGATAACAGATTAACAGAGCCTTCAGGTGCTTTGGTGAATAGGTTGACCTCCTCCTCCTGTCTGTGGCAGCCCCTCAAATATTGGAAGATTGCTATCATGTTTCCCCCTTGGTGTTGTGGCCCGTCAGCGGCCTGTGCAGCTAGTAGCTGATTCCGACAGCAAGGAGGCTGGTGTGGTGCTGCACCAGCAGCCTGTGCAGTTAGCACTCGAGTCCGACAATGAGGAGGCTGGAGAAGATGTGGTGCCAGAGGCAGGGATTCAGCCAGGGCCTTCAGAACCTCCAGAAGCTTCCATAAGTGAAGAGGAAGAAGACAAGGAGCCTCTTCTCGATGCACGGGCGCACAGAGCTGCCAAAAGGCAGGAGTAGTTCCTCAGGAGGAGGTCTCCTTGAGAGTAAGGCTTGGGGCTAATTGGCCACTCCCTTAGCCTATTTAAGGACTACGACTGAGGCAATTTGCAGGGAACAACTTCGTTCACTCTCCTTCGCATCCTGATCTTAGTTCTCTTATCAGTTTCCTGCAAATTGCTTCTGGGCTTTCTGCCAACCCTAGGAAGATTACGATTATTTATTCTTTGGATTCTTGTAGGCTGTTAAGAAAGTTAATTAACAGCCTTTGTTTGAAAAAGACTGATTTAATTTACTAAACTAAGGTTTGTACAGACTTTGTGTGTGCTGCATTCTTTGGGGTCCGTAGCTGGGGCAGAACATCTGGTCCTTCTCTTCACTAGACTAGCCATGCTCAGTTCCTGCAACTGTTCATCCTATGCCGTGATGAGATGGGAAGCGAAACATCTTCAAGGAAATAGAGGAAAGTCCAGTTGTCTTTTGAAAAAAAAAACACCCTTGGCCTGGATGACTGAGACGTTCCATAGACACCTGGCAAATGTTAGTTCCTCTTTTGTCTTTGTTTTTGTTTTTTTAAAGTTTTTTATTAGCAATTAAAAATTAAAAACATTGGACATAGATATGACATCACTGGTTCCAAGCATCTTCCAACACTTTAAGTTAATACATAATATACACCAAGCTGTGCCCACCAAGCTACGCCCACAGAACCGGTAGTAAAAAAAATTGAATTTCACCACTGGGTCTACCCAATGCAAAGAGGAAACACTGGGCCACATGGCTACGGCCTGGTCTACCCGTGTCACTTCGGCCCAGTTTACCCAAGGCAAAGAGGAAGCATGCCAGCAGTTTGGGGAGTGACGTCAAGCTGGCCACGCCCACCTTTCCTCCCCCCCCCCAAGGTCAACCACAGCCCTGATGTGGCCCTCAATGAAATTGAGTTTGACACCCCTGATCTAATCTAACTGAAGGGCACCCCGGTGACATCCCATCTAGATACTAACTAGATCCAACTTTGCTTAGCTTTTTGAGATCAGCCGGGGAGAATTTAGTGCGAGTTTACAGAGAAATTATTCAAACTTTTATTGTGCGATCTCTGAATGTTAGATTAGTTCAGATGTCATCGTCTCTCATTGGGCAGGGACCAGAAGTTGGTAAACAGGCCATTTTTGGCCTCCGGAGGACCTCCGGGTGGGCGAGGAAGGCCGTTTTCACCCTCCCCAGACTCCTAGAGAGGCTCTGGAGGCTGGGGACAGCAAAAAACGGGCCTTACTTTTTTTTTTTTTTAATTTGATTTATATGCCGCCCTTCTCCGGAGACTCAGGGCGGCTTACAATGCGCTAAGCAATAGCCTTCATCCTTTTTGTATATTTATACAAAGTCAGCTTATTGCCCCCACAACTGGGTCCTCAATTTACCTACCTTAGAAAGGATGGAAGGCTGAGTCAACCTTGAGCCTGGCGAGATTCGAACCTGCAGTAATTGCAGGCAGCTGGTCTTAATAACAGGGTGCTTTAGACCACTGTACTACCAAGGCTCTTTCTTATCAACCCCTTCCAGTTTATTTGTCTACCTTTTCCATCTGGAAAAATCCAAGATCAAGGCTCCCCTATCAGACCAAACACTCACAATGAAAGTACCTGGCAAGATTGGAACTCAGCACAGCTTGAAAACGTTTTAACCACCATCCATTCTGGCCTCCAAGACAGACCAGGCAACAGAGCTGCAGGAAAACAAAGTTAGAAGGGATAAGTTCCCAGATGATCAATTAAAAAGGATGAAGCTGAAGATCGTCTCAACATAAAGCTTCAGAATTGGAAGTCTAGAGGTTTTCCTGCCCGAAATTTGGCTACGAATATCTTTAAATGCCTTTTTTCAGACAAGGCTGCATTTCTCCGAATGTGTTTACATTGTGTTGTTTGGCTGTGGTATGATAGATCATTAGCTCTTAGCTCCCGAGAGGAAAAAAACATGTGTTATAAACCAGGCATCAGCCCATTGCCTACAACAGAAAACTAGCTTTTTTTTTAATTTCTAGAAGTCACCTTCTTCAAGGTGCAGGACAAGAGTCACACTAATATCAAAGAAATGGTGGAATAGAATCATCGCGAGCTGCACTGGCTCCTGTGGTCTTCCGGGTGCGCTTCAAGGTTTTGGTTATCACCTTTAGAGCGCTCCATGGCTTAGGACCTGGTTATTTACGGGACCGCCTGCTACCACCAATAGTCTCCCACTGGCCGGTACGCTCTCATAGAGAGGGGCTCCTCCGGGTGCCATCGGACAAACAATGTCGACTGGTGGCCCCCAAGGGGAGAGCCTTCTCTGTGGGGGCACCTACTATCTGAAATGAGCTCCCCCCGGAGATACGGAGGATCCCGGATCTGCGCACCTTCCGTCGCGCTCTCAAGACTTTTTTATTCCATCAAGCCGGCCTGGCCTAAATCTTTCCCCTTTAAAATGTAAATTTTAATTTGTTTTTAAAATTATTGGGTGTTTTAAATTTGTCTCGGCCAAATTGTTTAATTCGATTTTATTCTGTTTTTAAATTTTGTATTTATGTGTTTTATTCTGTGGCTGTTCACCGCCCGGAGTCCTTCGGGAGTAGGGCGGTATATAAATCCAATAAATGAAAAATGAAATGAAAAAATCACAGAAAGGATGCCAAAGGAGGGACAGAATGAAACGTGAATGGCAAAAATTTAAATAATTTTTAGTGATTTTAAAGAATTAAATAGAATCGTTAAATTGTCCCGTGGCAAGTTAGCCTGTGGCGAGTTGGCTGGGGAGAGTTGGCTGAGGCAAGTTGTCCCATTCCTCAAGCAGGAAACCCTACATCAGGGATGGCTAACCCTTTTGCCATCGCGTGCCAGGAGGGAGGGGCAGGGGGGTCACGTGCACGCATGCCCAGACCCATAATTCCATGTGCCCCACCCCCACGCATGTACGCGCAACCCCCCCCCTGCTGCCCCTGCTCCTGGCACGTGATGGCCCAGTAGGCCCGTTTTTCTCTCTCACCTGGCTCCAGAGCCTCTCTAGGAGTCTGGGGAGGGCAAAAATGGCGGGACCAGAAATTGGCAAACGGGCCATTTTCAGCCTCCGGAGGATCTCCGGGTGGGTGGGGAAGGCCGTTTTCGCCCTCCCCAGACTCCTAGAGAGGCTCTGGAGGCTGGGGACAGCAAAAAACAGGCTTTCCGGTCCCACTGCAAGTTGGCAAATGGGCCGTTTCTGGCCTCTGGACAGCCTCTGGGGAAAGGCCGTTTTTGCCCTCCCCAGACTCCTAGAAAGGCTCTGGAGCCAGGTGTGAGAGAAAAACGGGCCTTCACCACCACACCCGAGGGAAACAACCTGTTTCCCTACTTCTGGTGGGCCCAAAAGGCCTGAAAATCAGCTGGCTGGTGCGCGCATGCACGCCGGAGCTGAGCTCGCGTGCCCACTGATATGGCTACGCGTGTCACCTGTGGCACGCGTGCCATAGGTTCGCCATCACGGCCCTATACCATTTCCGACAAGTGGCTGTCCAGTCTCTTCTTAAAATCCTCCAGTGATGAAACATCCACGACTTCTGGAGGCAAACTGTTCCATTGGTTAATTGTCCTCAATTGCTCCTTAGTTCCAGGTTGCTTCTCTCCTTGATTAGTTCCCATCCATTGTTTCTTGTCTTGCCTTCTGGTGCACTGGAGAATAAGTTGACTCCTTCTTCTTTGTGGCAGCCCCTCAAATACTGGAAGACTGCCATCATATCACCCCTAGTCCTTCTTTTCTCTAGACTAACCACATCCAATTCCTGCAACCGTTTTTCATATCTGTTTAGCTAATAGTGTCAGTAATAGGAATAGTCACCTTTGACTAGCTCCCATTATCCATAATGTATACATTAACAGCAAAAGCCGGTGTGTTTTTATAATCACGCCTCAATTTACACCACTACAATTTGAGTGCCTCCAATGGGGGAAAAATTACTTTCAGACTTCGGCATTAAGCACACTTTCGTAAGAAAAAAAAAAAGTAGTATTTTGCCATCCATCTAAATGGAAAACAGCGCATTATCTATTTAGTTATGCTCAAAAAAAGGTATCACTAATTGTAAAAGTTTGCAATGTTAGTACATTGGAACAGCCAAAACCACCCAGCTTCTCTGAATGAATAAATGAAATTATTCCCTTGTCCATTAAACATCTGGTTTTATTTCCTTATTGGTTGAATTGAACAACTGATGGGAGGACAGCAGTTTTTTCTCCCCAGCTACAATTAAATCAGTAATATGAAAACACTGGTAGTACTGGAAAAACATACTGAAATATTTACAAGTGCAACATAAATGCTGATTTTCACGTCTGACCTTTGTTAATGATTTGCACACGCTTAGAAATACGCCTAACTTTAAAATCTAATGTTTAGAGTCTGTTTTGCAAGAAAAGATAAGAAAAAGCAGAAGACATGGAAATATTAGCATTTAAGAAGTGCAAGGGTACCTACCGAGGGTCTAAGGATCAAACCATTTGTTGTTTGATTGTAACGAATCGAAATCAATATATGTAATTGTGTGCCTGAAACCTTGTAAGATTAGACAAAAGGGAGTTATGATTTTGGAATTCTTTCTAAATCTTGCAAGCTTTCAATAAGAAAGTTTATTGGTCCGGCAAGAAATTTTTAAAAGATTGGTTTAATTTGGTATTTACAATTATTTTGTTATTCCTGGGAAGTTGGGCTTCAAAAAAAAAACTTTTAGTGTCGAGGTAGTACAGGATGTCCAAATTTGGCAACTTTTAAGATCCGTGGGCTTCAGGTCCCAGAATTCCCCAGCCATGCTGGCTGGGGAATTCTGGGAGTTGAAGTCTACAAGTCTTAAAGGTTGGTGACTCTTGATGTAGTGTTGCATCTGTTGAAAAAGGTTGAGATAATGATGGTTGAAGATTACCGACATTGTCGTTTCTTACTGTACACTTACTGTAGCATTATGTACGGAACACGGAAAATATAATTTTAAAGTCCAACTTCTAGAAGTAAATATGGATCGGTCATCGTGTCATAATGGACAGGAAATTGGAAAATCAACAAAGGAACTTGGAGGGGCACAAGGGCAGTTTTTGGAAAACGATAACCTGAAGATGCTACCTTACTAGTATTTGGTCTTTGGAAACATTCTCTGAGCAAAATCATGCTTTGCATAAAATGTGTGAACTCCCGCAATGTGCCAAGACAGAATTAAGGAAATACACACTGCCACCTTGTGGCTAAGCGGTGGATGAGCGCTCTTATCAAATCATTCTATAAGTCCGGGGCCGCATGCAAAGTAGCTTTACGGTTAGTGATGCTTTTAGCTATTTTCTCCGAAAATAAGACGCTGTTTTATATTTTTTTGAAACCTGAAATAAGCGCTTGGCCTTATTGCCCTGCGCTCAAAAGCCCGATTGGGCTTATTATCAGGAGATGTCTTATTATGGGGGAAACAGGGTAGCATACTAAAATAGGACCAGTTTTGTGCTTGTAATCGACTCTCAACATACTCCTAAGAATCAGAACCAAATCTTAGTTAATTTTGAAGCGTACTTAAGCAACTTCTCAAAGGTCTGTGTCATCCCCACCTTCAGGGATGGAGAGACCTGGTTAAATGGTTTTCTATCTTTTGTGAAGTTCAAGTCAAGTCAAGTCAAACTTTTATTGTCAAATGCACAACATGTGTACAGTGAGATTGGCTGAGCCTCCCTTAATGCTCAGAACTATAGCAGAACATTATAAATAAAAGCTGGCAGAGCTCAGTCAAATGAAGTGTTTTCCCAACACCATCTCAGATCCTCTTAATTATGAAGGTAAAGGTAAAGATTCCCCTCGCACATACGTGCTAGTCATTCCCGACTCTAGGGGGCGGTGCTCATCTCCGTTTCAAAGCCGAAGAGCCAGCGCTGTCCGAAGACGTCTCCATGGTCATGTGGCCGGCATGACTCAACGCCAAAGGCGCACGGAACGCTGTTACCTTCCCACCAAAGGTGGTCCCTATTTTTTCAACTTGCATTTTTTATGTGCTTTTGAACTGCTAGGTTGGCAGAAGCTGGGATAGGTAACGGGAGCTCACCCTGTTACGCGGCACTAGGGATTCGAACCACTGAACTGCCGACCTTTCGATCAACAAGTTTTTTCCCCGAATGCCATCACTCTGCTAAACAAATAATTCCCTCAACAGTCAAACTATTTACTAAGTCTGCACTACTATTAATCTTCTCATCGTTCCCATCTCCTTTCACTTGACTCTATGACTGTAACTTTGTTGCTTGGATCCTTACGATTTATATTGATAATTGTTTCCTGATTGCTTATTTGTACCCTATGACTATCATTAAGTGTTGTACCTTATGATTCTTGACGAATGTATCTTTTATGTACTCCCGAGCGTATGCGCCAAGACAAATTCCTTGTGTATCCAATCACACTTGGCCAATAAAGAATTCTATTCTATTCCAAGCTCAGCGTCTTAGCCACTGAGCCACCGCATCCCTTAATTATGAAAGGGGATCTTTTATTCCTTTTCGTAAATGTATTTCTTAGCTAATATCCGGATTTTGTCTTGTAGTTCTTTCTACTAGTGAATTGATTCTCATCACTTATACGCTAAGGGCAAGGCTAATGAATGTACCATAGAACTACATTTCAAATTAAAACACCTGCAGAGAGAAGAGAAAATAAGACACAAAACCAAATAATTACAGTATCAAATGTGATCAAATAACAGGCTTCCTATTTACACCTGGGAGGCAGAAACACCCCACTACAAAAATAGAAGCTACATGTTTAAACTAGAATGAGGTCCCCAACCTGACAAATCAATTCTTAAAAGATGGTTCCAGCAATAACCATTTAAAAATATGTACCACTGCATTACTGTGAAATACACTGGAATATTTCCTAAAACGATTCGAGTATTTCCTAATATGACTTTTTTTTTTAAAAAAAAGTTGGAACATTTAAAATCAACACGAGATGAACATCACTGAATGTTTATAGCAGGACTAGGGGAGACATGATAGCAGTGTCCCAATATCTTGGGAGCTGCCACAAAGAAGAGGGAGTCAACTTATTCTCCAAAGCACCAGAAGATGTTCTGTCCCCGTCTCCACACACACACACACACACACACAGCCAGCCGAGGGTTAAAGGAAGCACTTGGCACGCACAGTTTGTTATCAAAAACTTGGCAGTAATACGAGCACCGACTGCCAAGTGCTTTTTACTTAATATCCCTTCACCAGATAAACAGAAATACACACAGTTCGCAAATAGTCCAAGTTCAAAACAAGAAACCTTCGGCAGATTTAAGCGTTGTTCAAAGTGACTAGCCAGAGTTAGTTTTTGTCCGTCACAGAGTCTTAAATGGCCGCCACACTCTCTTATATAGTCTCTGGGGTGTGGTCCAGTGACTCAGCCTAATCCCTGGCACGCCTCCTCAACTGCTGCAACCGTTTATCACGCCTTCGTTGGCGTGGATCCAGGAACGACAGATCGCCTCCATCGCTATCATCGGAGACACCTGGCTCCTGGCTAATCTCCTCTTCCTCGGCCGGCACCTGAGGCAGTGCCAGAGAGGAGGGGCCTGGAGAGGGAGGCCTGGCCGACTCCTCTCCTTCATGTTCGGAGCCTTCTCCCCTCCGATAAGATAGGCTCGGAGGACGGAGCCACAACAGAAGGAAGGACAAGAAAGAATGGGTGGAAACTAATCAAGGAGAGAAGCAACCTGGAATTAAGGAGGGATTTCCTGACAGTGAGAACTCTGGAAAGACTTGAATCCAGAAGTTATGGGTGCTCCAGCACTGGAGGTTTTTAAGAAGAGACTGGACAGCCAGTTGTCTGATATGGTATAGAGCAGTGATGGCTAACCATTTTGCCATCGCGCTCCAAAGCGGGGGGGGGAGCACGTGCGAGTGCCCACACCCATAATTCTATGCGCCTCACCTCCACGCATGCATGTGCGACACCCCCGTGCTTCCCCCGCTTTTGGCACGCAATGGCACGTTGGGCCTAGTAGGCCCAT
Source organism: Pituophis catenifer annectens (assembly GCF_029215685.1). NCBI lineage: Eukaryota > Metazoa > Chordata > Lepidosauria > Squamata > Colubridae > Pituophis > Pituophis catenifer. The sequence continues at coordinate 9,445,594 of NW_027256888.1, forward strand.
TTTTTCGCCCTCCCCAGGCTCCAGAGGCTTTCTAGGAGCCTGGGGAGGGCGAAAACAGCCTCCCCACCTCCCATCGCCGGAAGCCCTCCGGAGGCCGGAAACAGACTGTTTGCTGACTTCCAGTGGAACCGGAAGGCCTGTTTTTCGCCCTCCCCATGCTCCAGAGGCTTTCTAGGCGCCTGGGGAGGGCGAAAACAGCCTCCCCCACCCCCTGGAAGCCCTCCAGAGGTCGGAAACGGCCTGTTTGCTGACTTCCAGTGGAACCGGAAGGCCTGTTTTTCGCTTTCCCCAGGCTCCAGAGCCTTTCTAGGAGCCTGGGGAGGGCAAAAACGGCTCTCGGCCTGAAACAACCTGTTTCCCATCTTCCGGTGGGCCCAGAAGGCCCAAAAATCAGCTGGTTCGCATGCCCACCGATATGGCTGCATCTGCCACCTGTGGCACAAGTGTCATAGGTTCGCCGTCATGGGTATAGAGTCTCCTGCTTGAACAGGTTTTTCGACTCGATTCTAAGCAACAGCAAAATGACCTTTTTAGACAAAGGAGCATGTAGGCCAGGATTCCAATCTCATAAAGCAAAGAAAAGAAAAGCAGATGTGGATATAACTAGTAGCCAGATGCCAGACCACAAGGAAATCTTGGGGATATACATTAAAGTGGAAGAAGAAAAAAAAATACAAATATCCAAGGCCATGGTAATCAACTTCTACCGTGATTTGAAAAAACGACATGGATAAATCCAGAAAAATACTAAAACCTACTTTTGAATAGCTTTTCTTTCCGGGGGAATTCCGTGCCTAATCCAGAAACTAAAAATGTAGGACCTAGTAGAATAAAAAGGTCTATTGAGAATAAACCACGTTAGTATAGAACAGTGTTGGTGAATCTTTTTGGCACTGAGTGCCAAAACAGGACTGCGTGCATGTGCGCGGGGGAGCACTGGAAACCGGAAGAGCAGTTCCCTGGCGCGCATGCACGTGCCGGGAAGCTAAGCTTCCGTTTTCCAGCATTCGCATGCACGCCAGTCACCTGGTATTCGAGTTTCTGGCGCACATGCGTGCTACAAAGACCAGCTGGCCGGCACACATGTACGCACAGGAACCCGGAAGAGCAACGGGCGATGGCTGGCGTGCCCAGAGAGATAACTCTGCGTGCCACTTCCGGCATGCGTGCCATAGGTTCGTCATCATGGGTATAGAGCGAGGGAAATCAAACCAGATAAAAGAACCAAAATCAAGCAAATCGAAGCAGTGACTGTTATAAAATAAAAAGGCCAAGTAGAATGAAATGAGAGGAAAAGGCCGGACTCTCTACAATATTCCCAGTTCTGTAGAAGCAATTTATATCAATAAAACATATGAACGCTTTTGTTACAGACAGTCCACAGCTTATAACCATTGACCCCAAAATTCCCACTGCTAAGCGAGGCAATTTGAGTCGTGCCTCATTTTACGCCCTCTTTGGATACGATTAAGTGAATCGCTGCAAGTTGTCACGAATTATGTCGCCGTGAAGTCAGCCTGGCTTCCCTCCCCCTGCCGTTGACTTTGTCGAAAGCCGCCTGGACAGAATAACTGTCACTAAGTACATGCCAGTTGCCAACTGCCCAAATTCTGATCACATGATCATGGGGATGCCAAAACGGCCATGTAAAAGCCAGTTATAAGTCGTGTGTTTCCCCCCCCCCCCAGTGCCATTGTAACTTTGAACAGTCATTAAACGAATGGTTATAAGCTGAGGACTACCTGCATATCTTTACAACTGCTAATGGTTAGGTTGCATCATTTACTGAAATGCAGAATCCTTCCATTCAAGGTTATCAGGTCTCCTGGAATCTCATGTAGGTTTCCCCAAATTAAATGACCATCGTATTCGTTTTCTAAAAACTGCCAGAACTGATGGAATTTTCTTTTTTAAAAAAACAATAAATAAATACCTGAAGTAGGCTGCCAATTCAAACTTCGGCCCAACTGCATTGGATTTAAATGAGATTAAAAGCAATTCTTTTTTTTTTCTTATTTAATAAATAATATCAAAAAAGTGAACTAATTCATATTTACAATATAGGAATTAAAAACAATTTTGTCTAACGTCTGCATTTTTTTTTTTCTTTACAAGCGGGAGGAAAGTTTTCAGATCCAGTTTACTGAAGTCCAGATCTTCAATGGCCGTTCTTGAATTCTGGCATGGATTTTTTTTTCTTCTGCTTTGCACCTGGATGGGCTCGTTCCCTGTCAGGAAAACGCAACTCGCTCCTTATACGGAGAGATACATCAACATTTCAGCAAGTCTGCGATCGTTTCAAAACCACTTTTTTTTTTGTTTTTTTATGACGAATTAAGTCACAGGAAAGAGTAACAGAACATTTAATTCATTCTTAACAAACTTCAGCGAATCTTTTTTTCTCCTTTTAAAAACAATCAATTTAAAGTATTCAAGTGTGCTAATTACACACTGTACACGTGACAACATACAACTTGCTGATGTTTCATTTTTATTCCTTCCTGCAAACTGCTCACAGCGCAGACTTTTTAAATTTGGGGGGGGGGGGTGTAGATGAAACAGGTCCACCAAGCAAGACTGGTTTTTTTGTGTTTTTGTTTTGTATAAAAAATTACCGTGAAGACTTCTTCGGCCTTCTTATTGCTACGAAACTTTACAGGTGCGTCGTTTGCAAAATTTAAAAAAATAACTTTTTTTTTTAAAAGGAACTGGATGACCAGGTACACAGACAAAACACCAGAAATATGTTAATCGCTAGAGCCTGCGAATCATAGCAAATGACGGGCGATTTTCTAACTGTCCGCCGTTACGTTAAAGGTTGCTTGGAAGTAAATCTTACGGAGTTCAGCGAGGTCTACTGTCATTTATCCTGCAGTCTATTTACCTATGCAAGCACACGCACGGACACCCATTACTATCCATAAGGAAAAAACCTTTGTGTCTAGAGCTCTACAGAGCAGCTGTATGCCCACCAAATCAGACAGATGTTTTGCAGGAATTACTGATAGCTGTCCACACCAGCTTGGCCAAGACAGCTAGCATCATTGGGATGAAGAATGGAGAGCTATCAGCAATGCTATTTTTCTTTACTTCCAAGAGTGCACATGGAAGTCGTAATAAAATCACTGTGATTTTATCCCTCCATGCTGCATGTGGATACTTCCAATTTATAGCACTCAAGAGAGAGGGCTATAGGCGTTACTCTCTTCCTCCTCCTCCTTTAGACCAAGACCCATGCATGAATTATTACTGGAGACACGTTGGAAGGGCCCAAACGCCACGTTGAAGCAGTTGTGCCTATTGCAATTTTCAATGGAACGGAAGGAAAACAATGTTCCAGAGAAAAAGAAGAAGAAAAAAAAACAACAACAACCCTGAATCTTATTTCTAGGATACAAAAGCTGCCACTCAATCCTACATTTACAGTTTTTGCAGAAGGAAAGGTAAAAAGAAAAGTTGGACGCAAAGAAGTACACAGTTCTGATATTCCATCGTATACGTTAGCTTTCTAAAAAAAAAAATGGAAGCAAACAGCAAGTTTGATCAGTGAAAATGGGGTTATTTTCATTCTGTGGTGAAAGCCACCAAAAGCTCTTTGGTCCAACTTGGACTGCAGTGCATTAGAAGGATGCTTATTTTGAAACCTTGACAGGTAGAGGCTATCCACTGAAAAACACAGATCTTTTCTTAAAACGCAGCTGCGGTGCTCACTGTTTAGCTGTTCCCAGGCAGAACAAAGCAAACTCGCTTGATTTTTTTTTTTTTTAGGTTATCAAGAAAAAAAACCATGTTTTCGAACGACGACAATCCAAATCAATTCTCCACTCCTTAAAACAATGGAAGCGTCTAGATTGCAATTACGATTGATTCAAGGGTCACAAGACTGGGCTGGACCTGTTTAAAAGGGGGGGAAGAGAGGAGATTCTTGAGAAGATGTAGGAAAAAGTGGGGTCATCAGACATTACGGACCCTGATGGAATTTAATAATATTCACAAAGGTGAATAGTAGCTACCAGGAAGATAAGAAGGAAGTGAATGGGTGCTCTAAAATGCACCTGCTAATTCCAAGCAGGAAGTTATAGTTCCGTCTTTGTTCCGAGATAGCTCGCAGGTTAGCCAGCCGACTCGTAAGAGGATGGCAGTTTTATTTCTTGTACAAATAAATGGTGGGAAACAAATGCAACATGCTGTTCTAAGAGCTGAGCAAATACTCCAATGACGTAAAAACGCAGCTGATAAAGAGATAATAAGACTGACTCAGAAAGTAAAAACTAGGCCACATGAGTTCTTCTCAGGGCAACGAGGCTCCGGAAGACTCTTCCCCCAAATCTACACCACCTACAAAGACAATTATTCCTCCACCCAGCTCCTCCAATAAATCTGTAAAAGCTAAAGGTTAAAAGATGCTGTGAAAAATATACTAATCCTCCCCACCCCCAGGTCTCCAATGCTCTTGTAGTTGTTACAGGTAGATAAAAAAAAAAGAGAGAACATTAAGTTTGTTTGTCTTCTAACATAGTCCTTCCAAGATGCAAAATACCGAATATATTCTGTATTTCTGAATGCAGAATAGAGCTAAACAGATCAGCTGGCAAGCAGTTTGGAAAGGGGTTAATGCTGAACTATGGTAAAGAGGTCTAAGAGTTTGCCAAAACTTCAGTCTGTGAAGGCTGAAAGGCTTATAGCAGTTTTAACCAATTCTGTACGAGACAATTAAGTTCTCTTAAGACTAAGGAAAACCTAGGATGCCGTCCGCTTTTGATCCTCAAAGGAGTTTGCTAAAGGTTGCAGCCTATTCCATTAAAAAGTGCAGCATTATGCTCTGTAGAACTCTTAACATACACTACACAGGGATTTCCTGCGTACATCACAAGAAGGAACAACGAAACAGGAAAAAATATGAAGGCTCCTGAAAGGAGGTTCAAGCAAGTGATAAGGCCACCATAAATCCTTGCCTTTTGGTCATCGCAGAGAATGAGGTGAGGCAAGGTAGAAATTGGTTGTTATTATTAAGAACCCAAAATTAACAAGCGTGTTATTTGGAAGTGATTAAATGGCATGGAAAAAAAAAAAACAACAGCATGCAGAGTGAAGTCTGGGTTGGAAATAAAAGCCTATTATTATTATTTTTTTTCGATAGTGGCATTGAATTGATCAACTATGCTTAGCAGCTGCAGCCTTGAACTAAACAGCCTTTAAATGGGAGAAGAAGCGAAGAAGTTAGCGGCAGTAAACTAAAACTGTAGATTTGTGTGTGGAAATCGTTCATGTTGTTTGCCTTTGCACACAAAGGCTGCTCTTTACGAAGTTCCAACATCGGCTACCGTACTTAAAAAGTCTTCCGTTTATGGAACAATGAAGGTTTATAATGAATAAAGGATATCACCTTTTATGACAGGGGGAAAAAAATGGGACTAAACTCTGATGATCCTAATTCTTTGCTTGCAAATAAAATTTATAATTTATTTAAAATCAATTATCCCAAGGAGAGAAGGATAAAGATAGCAGGTGGCAAATTCCAGATCAAGAACCAAAACTGATGTCTCTAAGTGCAAGTCAAGTGAAATGATTTTTTTCCCCCCCGTTCTGGCATTTGAGAATCTGCCAATGTATTTATATAAGATCCACGTAACTAGGCTCAGCACTTAAACTTCTGGATCATCTACTTATCCATCAAACCCATCAAGCCACTAGATTTCTAAAAACACATCGTTTCAAGAAGACTCCACTCAATGGAAGCTAAAAACTCGTGGGATCCTTGATCCAAGTTTTGGAATTCTTCATATACTTCTTACAAACAGCTTCGGTCAGGGGGGGAAAAAAAACTTTTCAATACCAAGGAACCCTTTCTTTAAGCATATTCCAAAATGCTACAAAGCAATGACACCGATGTTGGGAATGAACTGACTCCATTAAATGCACAGGTTTTTAAATATGGCGGCCGCACTGGGCCCATTCTCAGCAGGCCTCTCTGCTGTTTTAAACCTCAATGGCTTTAGAAGAAAACGGTGGTGTCATTTGGTGCTGATTTAACATGCAACGGAGAGACGATTTGAGGGGAGAACAGCCCACATCAGCGCTTCCGCAATCAGAAATTACTAGGGGACAATCTCTTTACCTGACAGGAAGAGGGGAAAAAAAATAATACATGGACATAATTAGTTCATTAAAATGATGGGAGGAGAGCGAGGGTAATTTCTCACAATTCCCAATATAAAAATAAAGGGGAGCATCCGACAATTGTGACCCATGTTTGAAGCGAATGCTGGCGTCTGCGTATGACAGAAAACATGCAGCCGGATAATGTTATTGGGAGCAGACTAGGTTTTCTTCTTATTATTTTTTAAAAAAATCAAATTATGCACACGCACACATACACACACACTTAACTTACAATTAATAGCAAATTATGTACAGGGGTAGCCAAAAATAATAATAATAATAATAAAAACAAAACAAAATCCTGACAAAATCCTGACAAAATTTTTTTTTTTCTGAGGCATGTATTGATGGTGAAAAGGGAAGAACAAATCCTTTTAAAAAAACACTCACGTACATTAAAACACAAGGGCAGTTCGAATAACTGCACAAGAGGCCACATTTCTAATGTTAAAAACCTCAGGAATCAACATTATAAATACAATTTTTTTTTCTTTAAAAAAAAAAAGAGAGAGAGAGAAACACAAAATAAGAACGATGCACAACGGTGGGGAAACGAGAGGAACTCTAGTCAACATACGTTGCATGTATGTATTGCAGGCAAGGCAGAGGCATTTGTTTAAAGCTTTTTGCACAAACTTCATATAACTCTTAAAAAAAATATGCTGGCCTTTACAAGGTTCTACTTGCTGGAGAGACAAAAAAAAAAAATCAGAATTCAGTTCATAAAAAGTCACAAGACTTCGGTTTTTTTTTTTTTTAAAAAAAATGCAACGGTTCCAGTCACAGACCGCGCAAATATATGGAAGAATATGATAATTAGATTATACAAGCATGGACAGGCTTGGAACCTGAATATACTTCAGAGCAAATGCTCAAGAGGAGGAAAATAATAATAATAATAATAATAATATATAAACTATTTGGTAACAAAAGCGTACTATATGTTGTGATACAAAAGGCATGGTGAAAATGTACCTTTTTCTCTACTAAAGTATTCCTTGGTCCATAAAAACCATGTTTTGTCCATGTTTACTAGTTCAATTTGAATCTCAGCCACTTTCGGTTTAACTGTAGTTACGGGTCCATTTTTAAAGAGACAACTAAAAATAGATATATTTTTTTTCCCCATAAAGGGGGTGCTGGGCCCGCCCCCCACAACGCATTTCATTTTTTATTGTGGCTTCGAATTGAGATCAGCACTTGTAGGTGATAAAAGTTCATACGGCGGCATATGGAGGGGTTGCATTATTATTATTTTTTTTTTCCTTTTCTGTCTCCTTCTTCCCCTCGGGAAACCACAAAAGTTGTTCAGGTTTCATTGTTTGAAGCACTTGAAAAAGTATATATATATTTTTTTTAAAAAAAGAAGTTCCGTCCAAAGAAGAGCAGTGGTTAGGAAACCACGGTGGCCGTTGATGATGTGACGCTGGCGGGGTTTGTGCTGACGTTTGTGTAACTTCCCTCACTGTTTGTGTTCGATTCGCTGGAGGCCAGGAGGCTTGAGTTGGCTCGGAGGATGGCCCCGGCGGCACTGCAGTGCGGTCGGGGTCCGGGCTCTGGGGTGTAGGTGAAGGTAAGGCTGGTGGAGTAAATGATGCCATCATTGCGCACTAACGTGACCGGAACCTGGACGGGCTGACGGACCCACCGCCATCCTTCCCGGAATGCAGAGATATCCGGGACGACACACAGCATGCTTTCGGCGCATCTAGGAAAGAAGCGGAAGACGACATGAACTTCCCTCAGGAAAACCATCTGCTGTAACATCTCAAATTCATATGATATTATTTTATTAATTGGTTATTTGATTATTTTCTTCCATGAGTTTTATTTTATATATATAAAATATATATAAAAATAGATATTTTTTTTTCCCCATAAAGGGGGTGCCGGGCCCGCCCCCCACAACGCATTTCATTTTTTATTGTGGCTTCGAATATATATATATATATATATATATATATATATATATATATATATATATATATATGTGTGTGTGTGTGTGTGTGTGTGTGTGTGTGTGTGTGTGTGTATATATATATAATATATATATGTGTGTGTGTGTGTATGTATGTATGTATGTATGTACGTATGTATGTATGTATGTATGGTTAATATTTCGGGTTTCTTCCCGTGTAATTGTGGATATATCCCTAAAAGGGTAGAAGCGACGTTTCGACAGAATCCCATCTGCCATCATCAGGCTTATGTCAGTAGTCTTTTGCACTAACTGCCGTTGGTATTTCAAATCTGGTGCTGGTATTCTGGGATGGCTCCACCTTTTCATTCTGATTGGTTGGGAGTCCCAGTATGTGTTTATTGGCTTGGCTTCGGGTGTATGGTCGGTTTTTCTCCAAAAAAACTGCCACCTAGTGGAGAAAAACCGACCATACACCTGAAGCCAGGCCAATAAACACATACTGGGACTCCCAACCAATCAGAATGAAAAGGTGGAGCCATCCCAGAATACCAGCACCAGATTTGAAATACCAACGGCAGTTAGTGCAAAAGACTACTGACATAAGCCTGATGATGGCAGATGGGATTCTGTCGAAACGTCGCTTCTACCCTTTTAGGGATATATCCACAATTACACGGGAAGAAACCCGAAATATTAACCATACACACATACATACCCATGAAAACTTACATAAACAATTCTATATATGTATATATATATATATATAGATTAACACCAGCTGTCTGCAATTACTGTAAGTTCGAATCTCGCCAGGCTCAAGGTCGACTCAGCCTTCCATCCTTTCTAAGGTAGGCAAATTGAGGACCCAGTTTGTGGGGGCAATAAGCTGACTTTGTATAAATATACAAAAGGATGAAGGCTATTGCTTAACGCATTGTAAGCCGCCCTGAGTCTCCGGAGAAGGGCGGCATATAAATCAAATTTAAAAAAAAAAGTGACTAAGACGCCGAGCTTGTCAATCGAAAGTTCAGCGGTTCGAATCCCTAGCGCTACGTAACGGGGTGAGCTCCCGTTAATTGTCCCAGCTTCTGCCAACCTAGCAATTCGAAAGCATATAAAAAAAAATGCAAGTAGAAAAATCAGGACCACCTTTGGTGGGAAGGTAACAGCGTTCCGTGCGCCTTTGGCGTTTAGTCATGCCGGCCACATGACCACGGAGACGTCTTTGGACAGCGCTGGCTCTTTGGATTTGAAACAGAGATGAGCACCGCTCCCAGAGTCAGGTACGACTAGCACATATGTGTGAGGGGAACCTTTACCTTTACCTTTACCTTTAAATCGCCCTGAGTCGCCGTGGGCGAATAGGGAGCAATATAAATTTTTCTAAATAAATAAATAAATTTGACCGCAAGATAATCAAAAGTTTTCTCCCCCACCGGCATGTATTGCACAATAAATTTGCAGCATTTTAGCACTTTAGATTTATGTACTGCTTCACGGTGCTTCATAGACCGCTCTAAACGGTTTAGAGAGTCAGCCTCTTGCCCCCAACAATTTGGGTCCTCATTTTACCAACCTCGGAAGGATAGAAGGCTGAGTCAATCTTGAGGTGGTCAGGATCGAACTGCTGGCAGTTGGCAGAGCTAGCCTGCAATACTGCATTCTAACCACAGGGAGGGAGGGAGGGAGGGAGGGAGGGAGGGAGGGAGGGAGGGAGGAAGGAAGGAAGGAAGGCCAATAGACTTATATACCGCTTCACAGTGCTTTACAGCCCTTTCTAAGCGGTTTACAGAGTCATCGTCTTGCCTCCAACAATCTGGGTCCTTGTTTTACCGACCTCCGCAGGATAGAAGGCTGAGTCAACCTTGAGCCCTGTCAGGATCGAACTCCAGGCTGCGGGCAGAGTCAGCCTCCAGTACTGCATCCTAACTACCGTGCCACTAGGGCTCCTTTGTAAAGAAATTGTCTTGTTTACAATCTCTGGCTATGTAGAAACTGAAGAATTATTTTGCGCGATTGTCCTGCGTATTGCTGCAATGAGGACAGAGATTTAGATTTCTTGTGAAAAACTGTTTACTTTCTGCAAAAAAATAAATAAAAAAAAATGGTTATTGCAGACAACAAATTTGCTTAACCACTATGGCATTTGCTTAAATGAGCGCTGGAAAAAAAAGAAAGGCTGTAAAATTGGGTGACAAAAACCTACTTAATGACCAACACAACTTACTACCATAATTCCAGGCTTAACTGTGGCCGTAGGGTTGAGGATTACTTGTGTGGAAATTCATGTAAATTTATTATTTTATTATCAGGGGTCGGCAACCCACAGCTCTGGAGCCTCATGCGGCTCTTTTGGCCCTCTGGTGCGGTTCCCTGTCCCATCAATAGCTGGCCCCACCCCTCGCCCTCCCCTCCCAGTCACTCCTCACTTGGCCTTTGAAATCCGAGAGATACAGAGAGAGGGAGAGAGAGAAACATAAATATACACAGAGAGAGAGGGGAGATAGAGACAGAGACAGAGAGAGGAGGAGAGAGGGGAAGATAGAGAGGGAGGGAGAGATACAGGGGTGGGGGAGAGAGAGAGAGTAAGAGAGAAAAGGGTTTTGTGGTTCCCGGTGTATTTTAACAACCAGTTCTCTGCCCTAATGACTGGCTGTGTAGGCGTGGCTGGGGGGGGTGTCATGTGACTGGATGGGAGTGAGTGACGTGGAGTTGGCCACACCCACCCAGGTTTTGTGGCTCCCGGTGTTTTTCTTTTTTTTTCTGTGGGAAACGGTTCCAAATGGCTCTTTCAGTGTTTAAGGTTGCAGACACCTGAGTTAGGCGAATGGATGACTGATGAATGTCTTCCCTTTACAGAGTCCCAAACAAGCACCCAGGAGTTACATTAACATTGCAAAGGTTATACAACACCTGTACATCGTTTCAGCTTCCACATCCCCAAACCAGACACGCAAATTTGGAGTGAAGTTCTGCCCGGTTAGTTCCAGCATTGCTACATCTCCACCACCATTGAGCTTGTGAAAATGAAAGGAAAGATAATGAACTATGTTTATCGTGGGAGACAAGCACAAAAACGCAGTGATTTCAGGGAACCCTATTTGAATCAATGGAGCTTTTTTTGGAGGGGGGGGTGAAACAGCTGAATCTTCCAAAGGGAAATTTTCACCCTTACCAGTTGAATATGTAAAAAGGCTATCAGGCGTCCCAGGTAGACCAGACAGAAAACACAACCAAATGAGCTAACCGTACTTTTTTATAAGGTTATATTAATAGAGGGTGGCACGATGACTCAGCCGTTAAGGCGCTGGGCTTGTCACCTGGAAAGGTGGCAGCCCAGGTTCGAGACCCGAGCGCCACACGACGGGTGAGCTCCCGTCCTCGCCTCAGCTCTGCAAACCCAGCAGTTTGAAAGCAGGCAAATGCGAGCAGGTAAATAGGTACCACTTTGGTGGGAAGGCAACAGTGCTTTACGACATCATGCTGGCCACATGACTGCGGAAATCTCTTCAGATGGCGCTTGCTCAATAGCCTTGAAACGGAGATGAGCGCCACCCCTGAGAGTCGGCAACAACTAGCGGAGTAAAACCCGCAGGGACTCCTTTAAAGCCTTTTTACTTTTACATTAATAGAATCTTGTTAAGCCTGATAGCACAAAATCTCCTGCTATCTTTTTCACAGCTTGAGTAGCTGAGATTGTTTTTCTGAGTCTCTTTCTCTGCCCATTATTTAGCTGAAGGCTAAACCCTCTCTAATCTGATTGTTCCCTAGCCAGCATCTCTTCCCTATCCACCCTTCACTTCCAAGTCACTCTCATGTACTCTCTTATCTTTGAAACAAGAAATAAGACTATTTCTTTCTTTAACTGGAATGCCCAAAATGCCCATTTTGCAAAAGAGAGAGGAAACTTTTCCTTATGTTTAGTAAATACAAACACCATGTCATAGATTTGGTTCCCCCTACGTATATTTCTGAATGCCTAAAGATGCAAGTTCCACTAAATATTTTCAGAGCATAGATGACAACCAACCAACCAAATAAATGGCTATGTTTTTAAGAAGATGTTGGATAACCATTTGTCTAAAGTGGTGTAGAGTTTCCTGCCTAAGCAGGGGATTGGAGTAGAAGACCTCCAAGGTCCCTTCCAACTCTGTCATTCTATTCTATCTCTATTATACGCTGTGTTCAAGCAGGAATAGTTAGAAAGAAAATTCTGGCTTACCTGAAGACTTTCTACAACAGGCACAGGTGTTACAGGAGCATGGACTGGTCCCATGCCCTCATAAAATGTATATTCTGCTTTATCTGTGCTAATGATTGTCCATGAAGCTCCATCATTAATCATCTCTTTATTTGGTTCTTTGGGGCATGGAGTGGCCTTTTTTAAAAAAAAAAAATTGCCAGACACTTGAGAGAGCGTAAATAATACAACAGCAGAGGCTTTCAATAAGACATCAGGTCCAAAATGCAGACACAGCCCTATATACCGTATTTTTTGGAATATGAGACGCTCCAGAGTATAAGACGCACCTTAGTTTTGGGGGAGGAAAATAAGAAAAAAAAAAATCTGCCTCTGCCTACCAGCATCCATCAGTATTCATCTGGCTAGCATCCTGTCAGTGTGTGAGAGAGTTGAGGGCTGTTTGGAAACTGAAACAATATTTGCTGTGTGAGCAACAAGGAAGGAGACAGCAAGGAGCCTGGGCATGGCTTAGCTAAACTGTTCTAAAGCTGCATGCTGTGCTGATCTCTGAAACTGAAACTCCTCTCCTCTGCTTGTGTTTTGCTTGTATTTATTACCACGTTGGAAAACCTGCTTTTGGTATTGTATATTTACTTCATGTGTTATATTATATATAAAGAGAAGTTATTGAATCCTGCTGAATCAGTTACTTGTGTGTGCTTTCTGGATTTGATTGCTGCTGCAAACTCTGACACGTCCTTGCAGCAAATAGCAAACAGCCAGGTCAGCTTCAGCACATTATTACAGCCTGATTCAGCACGAGCAGCTGAATGGTGGGTCAATCGGCCTCCCGGAATACCCCCAATCAGCTGTTCCAGCCTGCAGGGATTGCCGCAGACCATCGCCTCCTCCGTGCCTCGCATTTTTGGCTACATTCGGTGTATAATTTTCCAAATTTTCACCCTCTTTTAGGGAAGGGGGAGGAAGTATGTCTTATACTCCGAAAAATACGGTATTCTCTTCAGACTTGCCTTTTTCTGAACAAATTCTCTTGGTGGTCTCGTCTCTTCCTATCAAAACCCTGAAGCTTCCTTTCCAAGACTTCCCTTTATATATATAAATATATATTTATGCTAAAATATATGGCAGGAAATAAGGAGGAGTGGCCCTCTCTCATCTTAAGATGCCATCTGCAAGTAAAATATACAGTACTACAGTATTGCAAATATAAACCCTATTGCCATGCCATGCCATTTTAAGAGGAGGAGTTACCAAAGTATATGCTACAGTCCTCATGGTGCTAGTTTTCAGACATGCCCACTGTCAAAAGATCACTAAACAACGTATACTATACTAATATGTCAAACAACTTACTTGAAATTGGATAATTCGCTCTTGGGAAAGGCACAAGTACATTCGTTCAGTATCTTTAAGGTAGAACGCACACTTATGGAGCTGGGATACTGGATCATCTGCATCTAGCAAAGCAGTTTGTTTGTCCACTTTCCGTATTATCTGTCAATAAATACAGTTCGATATTTAGAAAGTTTTTTTTTTTAAAAACATCATCATCATGAATGTATCACTTTGGATGGCTATTTCCTCGTGTATTATCAGTTGGCAATGGATTTCAAAACTGTTGCTAAGGAAGTGTGATTATTTATTATTATCTCGTATTCATTAAACATGAAACTCAGTCAACTGAACATTTAAAAATGTATCACAAATATCACTGATTGATGGTTGATGTGGGTTGCTGCCAACATCCTGGGTATCAACCAAGTATCTTCTTAAAATGTACAATGTTCCGAGTAGCAGAGTGTTTTTTTTTTGCAGTTCCACTGGTGTTATTGCAGGAAGCTGCAATTTCTTGATGTGTTTTGTAAAATTCTTGGACATGGTACCAAGTGCCCCGATGACGATGGGTATCACTGTTACACGTTTCATCCATAATCCATAGTTTCAGTGGCCAGGCTGCAATATTTCATGGTTTTCTTCCGTTCTTTTTCTTCGACTCTGGCGTTTCCTGGTACAGCAATATCAATAAATTGTACGCTTTGGATTTTGGCAACTGCGATGTCTGTCGTGTTGTGTTCCAAATGACGATCTGTCTGTATTCGAAAGTCCAACAAGATCTTCCCCTTCTCATTTTCGACAACTTTTTCCACTTTATGTTCCCATGGCTTTTCAGATACAGGTTAAGTCGTATTTTTTACATAATGACCGGTGGATTAATTTAGCAACTTGGTCATGTCTAGCCTTGTAATCAATTTGGACGATTTTGCTGTACTCACATATTAAATGTGAAACAGTTTCAACTTTGTCATTGCAAAGTCAGAAGTTTGGATTGTCATTATAATAATAATATTATTATTATTAGTGTGTAGGTGATGTTACATTAGACAGGCACTACAATGCTATTGCAGAATAGTAGTTTGGCTGCCTGCTTGCCAACTCTGATAGTGTTCTGATCTAGGCTTCCTGATATAGTAAAAAGCACACAACCCAACCCCCCCCCCTTTTTTTTTATTTTAACAGCTGTGAATTCCTTTCATTCACAGCACGTGCTGAATCACCAAGAGTTTATAAATAGTCCAACAGAAGTCTGCCACAGTCCTTCGGATAAGGCTGGTAAACACCCACTTTATCTTCTTTGACACGCTGCCAAAGACCTAATTGGCAATTATCTTGGCAAGGCCACACAGAAACACTGTCAAAAACAGAGCTTCAAAGTACAAACTGACACCATCTACAACGTTGCTTCCTGCAAAGGCCCATGTGCCTTTGGTCTTCCTTTATGTCTTATGGGAGGGGCCAATCATCTCCAAGCCTTACTCCCGAGTTGTCCCTTTTGTTTTAACTGTTCTTGCCTTCTGGCAGCTCTGCGCATGCGCACACTGGGAACAGGCTTCCCCTGTTCCTCTGCCTCTCTGATGTCTGACTCTGGAGGCTCTGGAGTCTGCGCAGAACTCCCAAAGGTCCTGGCCCCATCTCTGCCTCCAACACAGAGCCCTCATCTGAGCCTTCCCCAGACTCCAGGCCTGGCTCACTGTCCTCCCCAGCCTCCTCACTGTCCGACTCCGCTGCCAGCTCCGCAGGCTGTGGCAGACCACAACAGTATTATCCCTCAAACACTATTCCAAAACCTCTACATTTTAACAAAATATTATTTTTAAAAAATTATTCAGGAGCAGATATACTGAAAATGTAAAATGTACCAATCTTGGGAGCGCCATGCCAGTAACTGAACAAACAAGTTTGACCGTCTGGCCATAATGGATATAGCCATCTCGGACTGTGAACTCCTCTCCTTCAGATTCATCATCGTCCACTGCAGAGGAAAGAGATATATCAGCATCCCAGGCAAACTTGAATCCATTCCAAAAGAAAGCATAATGCTACCAGTTTCCAAAACTCAGGAAAGATTACACAAAACACACACAGAGAGGTTTCAGTTTTACTCACAGAGATGAATGTAAAATGCTCCCCATTGTTGTGAGCTGGCATGGAAGTTCCCTCCTTCTACGTGCAAATATCTGGTGCTAACTGTTTGGGACCTAAGTCTATTAAACAGTGCCACTTTTGTCCCTGATGCAATACATACTGCAGGAGAAAAAACAAAAACAGAGCCTTTAATATACCAGCTTTAGATTTAGACAGGAAAGATGTGCTGGCAATGAAATCAGCACTTCTACTAATCTGAAAATGCAAGTTTCTTCCAGCTTTTCTTTTTTTTACACTCAGCAGAGAATCTCCTGTCCTAGTCACAGTCGATAAAAAAATAAAAATAGAATAAACTAGTCTAGAATGTTATCCTTTTAGCTGTTTATCTTTAGAGATTATCTTAAATTTGACGCATGCTTTAAAACAGGGGTGTCCAACCTTGACAACTTTAAAACCTAGACTTCAATCCCCAGAATTGTCCCAGAAGCTTCTTGTGGGATTTCAACTTCCAGAATTCCTTGTACTGGCTGGGGAATTCTCGGAGTTGAAATCCACAGATCTTAAACAGTGGCTAAGGTTGGACAACCCTGTTTTAAAATATTGTTACCCTCTTTAATCGGGTACCATAATTTCCGGAGTATAAAACACTCTGGACTATAAGACGCACCTACCTTTTTTGGGGAGGAAAACAAGAAAAAAAAAAAATCTGCCTCTGCCTCCCAGCAATTTGCCTCCTTGCAGCAAACAGCCTGATTTAGTTTCATTTTCAGCACAGCCTGATTAGCACAAGAAAAAGAAATCTGCTTCTGCCTCCCAGCAATTTGCCTTCTTGCAGCAAATGGGGCGCGCAGCAATAGGCAATGGCAATCCCTGCAGCCTGAAACAGCTGAGGGTCAGGAGGCCAATCCAACCGACAATCAGCTGCTTGTGCTAACCAGGCTGTGCTGAAGCTGAAACGGGCTGTTTGCTGTAAATTGCTGGGAGGCAGAGGCCAAAGGGTGGGGGCCGGGGGATGGACAGGGCTACATTCAGTGTATAAGACGCACCCAAATTTTCACCCTCTTTTTTTTTGGGGGGGGGGGGTGCGTCATACTCTGAAAAATACAGTAATCTCAAAAACACAATGCATACAATTGTTGCCCCCTTCTCTCTCTCACTACTGAGATTGCTGGAAGCTGAAATCAAATACTTTCTTTGTTGTAATGCCTGTAAATTATTTTATAATGGGATTGCTCTACCAAAGGCCACATTCTTTAAGAGATGAATGGAAAACTCACAAACTCACAGCACATATGTGAAACACAGACCACAGTCAATGAAGCTGGCCTGCCAATACTTACAGTCTGCATTTTTCAGCGATTGTTTCTTTTTCGAAGGCTTGGAGATGACTTTGATCCGTTTACTAAGGAAAACACCGATATCGTCGCTATTGCCATAGAACATTTTTACGGATAACATGAAGTGCTTTCGCTTGTCAGAGTCTGATATGTACAAAGTTTTAGCTGTGCAATAGTTCTGTGGATAAAGAGAGACAGTAATTTAGTATTTTCCAATGAAGCCCTGTTAAAGGTAATTATGCCTAGATATACCAATTGGACGATTTCAGTAATATTGTTAAATTAACCAATTTGAAAATTCAAACAGGATATGGCTCCAGTTTATTGCATTTCAGAAAAAAAAGTTAACAGCATGGTGAGAATTGCAAATACCGTATTTTTCGAACTATAGGACGCCCCTAAATTTAGAAGAAGAAAACAATAACAAAAAGTTTTTGACTTCCGTGCAACCCATTTTCGGGCCTTTTTTCTGCCCATTTTCAAGAATTTTTTTTGGCCCATTTCCGAGGCTTTTTTTGGCCCGTTTCCGAGGCTTTTTTCTGGAAAAATGAGCCAAAAAAAAAAGCCTCAAAAACGTGCTGAAAAAAGCCCCCAAAATGGGGCATACAGAGGCCAAAAAATGGCCGGCAGGTAAGGCGGCTTCAGCAATATTCAGTCTATAAGACACACAGATATTTTCACTCCCTTTTGGGAGACAAAAAAGTGTGTCTTATAGTCCGAAAAATGCAGTACATGTGTGTTCCCAACTTCACAAAAAGAAAGTGAATGAGCTAGATCAGCATCAAGTATTTGTAAGATAAATGACTTTGTTATAAGTACTGGGTACACATATTCCTGCTTTACTCTTTTCCTGTAAAACAGAAGTTTGAGGGCCAGCTGCGGAATCCCTGCTTGCCGGACACCTGCACCTTGCCAGATGCCACTCCTTTTGAATCCTCGCCTGCCACGGCTGCCAGCAGGTGGCGGGATGGCCAGGGACCATGAGGCTGTGCTGCCCACTTCGCACCCCCCACCTGCTGGCAGTCACGGCAGGTGAGCACCTCCTCCCCATGTACCCATCAGCTAGGAAATGCCAGCCACATGAGGGGTGGCTGGGAGGAGAGGGACAAGGGGCAGAGCTGAATCCCGCCACTGTGCGGGCCAGATACATTGCGTCGGCAGGCCGTATCTGACCCGCAAGGCATAGTTTGAGGACCCTTGGTGTAATGCTTAAAAATTCCTGCAAAAGAAGTAACAGTAACTGAGTTGGAAGGGACCTTGGAGGTCATCTAGTCCAACCCCCTACTCACGCAGGAGACCTGTACTAGGGATTCGAACCGCCGAACTGCCGACCTTTCTGATTGACAAGCTCAGTGTCTTAGCCACAGAAGGAACATTCTCTCACCACCAGATTATTTTCTCTTTTCATTTTCTCTGATAAACAGGCAGGGAAATTTCCTTTTGCTGACAGAAACTAAGCTGACAAGGTCGGAAAAAACCAGGATATTTAGAAATACAAGTAATCTAACGCCCTTTCAGTGAGTGAAAGCAAGGAAAGTAGTATCAACATCACTATGACGTATGCATTTTGTTCAACGAAGTTCAGCATATAGGTACAGGCAATCCTCGCTTACTGACTGCCTCAGACAGTGACTATTTGTAGCTCGATGGTGGTAAACTGTACCCAATGTCCATATTTACGACCTTGGCAATGTCTCTCTCTGGCACATGTTCACCTACGATCAGTTAATACACCCGGTCCTGTTTGAACCTATTTATCCCAAATTGCCAAAACAAGCTATCACTTTCCAAGCTCCTCTTATCCACAGCGCAGAATTGCCAACTTGCCATTTGGCAAGTTAACAAGCTCAGCTCTGTAACCTTAATTAGCTGATTAGCCTACAGCTGATAAAACTTTGCCTGACACTGACAAGACCCTAATCAGTTTCATGGTAAAACGTTTGTCTGCCCATAAGTAGTTCACAGGGATCCTGCCAGGAAAACATCTGGCACTACTTCGTTCCTTTGATGTGTGTTGTGCACTGTGTGTATCCAGGCACACGATGTGTCCTGTGTACTCTACTGTAATTCCTTTTCTCTGTAATGTAAATGCAAACGTTAAATCGTCACTTGGAACACAACACGATAGATATCACAGTTGTCGAAAACTGAAACGTACAATTTATTGACATCGCGGTACCAGGAGATGCCAGAATCAAAGAAAAAACTGGAAAAAATCATGAAATATCGCGACCTGGCCATCGAAACTACACGGATATGGATGAAACATGTAACAGTGATACCCATTGTCATCGGGGCACTTGGTACAATGTTCAAGAATTTTATAATAAACATCAGCAAATTGCAGCTTCCTGCAATAACACCAGCGGAACTGCAAAAAACTGCGCTACTTGGAACATCGTACATCTTAAGAAGGTACTTGGTTGATAACCTAGGACGCTGGCAGCAACCCATATCAACCATTAGCACCAGTCGATGGTATTTGTGATGCATTTTTGAATGTTCAGTTGACTGAGTTTCATATTTAATGAATAAAGATAATAACTTTATTGTCATTGTACGTGTATACACAGTATACCCATGCAACGAAATTCACTTAACACCCAAAGACCAGGTCCAACACACATAACAATCCCCAAACACACTCCCACCCACAATTCCTCACCCCTAAACCACCCAAACATCCACACAACAGACCAAGTAATACTGTCCAACAGCTCACTGATGGTGGCCCTTGAGTTCATTGTGGAGTGCAATTATAGCTCTGGGATAAAAACTATTCAGAAGACGTGTGGTCCGAGTTTTAATTGTTCTATATCTTCTGCCAGAAGGCAACAGTCCAAAAAGATTGTAAGCAGGATGGGAAGAGTGAGATTCAAAGATCCAAATTTAATGCATCCGCACCTTGAAGTGATGTATCACTCACACTGATTATGATATATCAGTAAGCAGGTTCGCAAACTATACGTTACATTCAACTCACCTTTCCTTCCAAGTTTAACTGCTGCATCTCTTGGTCACTATTTCCAATCCCAATAAAGGCGCATGGTTGAGAGTCTTGCTCCGAACAGCCATCTCGCTCCATTTGTTCTTTTTTTTTCTTCCATCCACTACCCATAAGATAGACACACGGAGGAGGGCAAAAAAATCTGAAGACAAAAAGAGCAGGACGTTAGGTTCACCGGGAACATGCATTTGTATCCAGCGCAAAATGCCATTTCCAAAGGAAAAGGCACCAAGGGGGAAAAAAATTATATATAATTTGAGCAAGGGATATATTTTTTTGTAGATTTTTAAAATATTTTTTTTTAAAAAAAAAAACTGAAGGTAGTGAACATACTTAATATTCCTTACCCTTATTTTCCCCACCACCAGTGGTGGGTTTCAAAAATTTTTACTACCGGTTCTGTGGGCATGACTTGGTGGGCGTGGCATGGCATGGCATGGCTTTGTGGGCATGGCAGGGGAAAGATACTGCAAAATCCCCATTCCCTCCCCACTCCTGGGGGAAAGATACTGCAAAATCTCCATCCCTACCCCACTCCTGGGGAAGGATACTGCAAAATCTCCATTCCCACCCCACTCCAGGGGAAGGTTACTGCAAAATCCCCATTTCTTCCCGATCAGTTAGGACTTGGGAGGCAGGGAATAGATGGGGACGGGGCCAGTCAGAATTTTTCCTACCGGTTCTCCGAACTACTCAAAATTTATGTTACCGGTTCTCCAGGACTGTTCAGAACCTGCTGAAACCCACCTCTGCCCACAACCCTGTGAGGTTAGTTAGATGAGAGAAAATGACTGGCTCAAAGTCATTCAGTTGGCTTTCATGCCTAAGGCGGGACTGGAACTCATGATTTGATGGTTTTCAGCCTGGTGCTTCAACCAGCAGCTCTATTTTGTCCCTGAGCTATTTAAACCCAGAAGGGGGGAAATGAAAGATGGAATTTAATTGGCTTCCCAAAGTCAGAAATATATTTACAACTTCGCCAAATCCTAGTTTTTCCCCCAAATCCAATCAGATGTAGGATTTGGTTTTGTTTGTCATTTCTGCTGGCTTTTCTAATAAATGAAAAGATTTCTCTTGTGGTAGAACTTGGAATTAGTGGGAAGGTAATGCCTTTAACTCCACATGAATCTTTACCAACTAGGCCTTCAAGGGTAGAAATGTGTTATTTTTAAAAAAATAAATATTTAATGATGGCTCATATCTAATAGCTGCATTTAGAACATGTATTTCCCGAGAATATTTGTACTGCCTTTTGAAAAATTAGATGATTATTATATCTTTCAATTTATAGATTTTTTTAAAGCTACAAAAATGAGGGGAGACAATTTGAAAGAATGTCAAGTAAGAATTTAATCTAAAGTACCACAACTGAAGCAGTTTCCCCAGTTCCTGTAAGCCAGTTTTGCTTAGGAAGACAAAACCAAGAAAAGACTAAGGCAGGACCTGTATTGTCACTTTTTTCTGTGAACACGCTAGCATATATTAAAAAATGAAATTCTGATGCATATACACTCACTCTGTTTTTTTAAAAAATCTATTTTGTTGTTATTCATTTGGTTGACAGAAATGTATGCTTGTTAAGAACTTATTTTAAATGGCCACTAGATGGTGCTCCACACAAGAGGTGAATATAACAAAGACCATTTAAAATAATTCAGTGCAACCTTTGCATTGCAAAACCTGAACCGATTCAGGATTTTTTTATTTTATTTTAGCTACAGTTTATCAACCAATACTTCAAAAATGAAAGAGAACCCCCCACAAACATAACATATTTTTGATTTCTATAACACAAAAATCCAGAAATTTTGCACCATTCTTTCTAATCTCATTACCTCCTTATATAAAACTTCCCCTGCAGGCTTTCGAGCCAGGAATTCTAAGAGTTACAATCAGTGGTGAAATCTAAATTTTTTTACTACTGGTTCTGTGGGCATGGCTTGGTGGGCGTGGCAGGGGAAGGATATTGCAAAATCTCCATTCCCACCCCACACTGTGGCCAGCCAGAGGTGGTATTTGCCAGTTCTCTGAACTACTCAAAATTTCCGCTACTGCTTCTCCGAACTGCTCAAAATTTCTGCTACCGGTTCTCCGGAACCTGTCAGAACCTGCTGGATTTCACCCCTGGTTACAATCCATGACATCCAAACAGCAAACGGTTGTTGAAAGCTGCATTTTTTTGTTTAAATTTTCAATTGCAATATAGCCCAGTGCATCATACAAGATACCCGCCATTACCTTTTTTCGTTTCCGTAGGATTTCTGAGCCACTTTTGCATGAAGTATTAGGACTGTTTGATCGCCGCGCTCCTTTAAATAGTTCCTCATAGCTTCCCTAAGAATTGAAAAAACGAAGGCAATCAAGTTCATAGAAAACCAATGCATACATGTGTTTTTAAAGCTGACATTGCCACGTGTCTGAAATGCGTGCAGCTGCATCTCTTTTATGGGGTCTGCCAAAGCTATTAGGGCTGCCTTTGTTCCAAATTCTCATGGCCACCTCGTCATCCCACTCCACTCCACCCCATCTCTTACGACCATACTTTTGGGCTCAATTACAGTTGTCAGCAAGTTAAGGACCACTTGAAGCGATCAGGTTGATTCCCACCAGTGTCAGTGAATTGGGTACAGTTGTTGTTGTTTTTTTATTTATTTATATGCCGCCCTTCTCCAGAGACTCAGGGCAGCTTACAAGGCGTTAATCAATAGCCTTCATACTTTTGAATATTTATACAAAGTCATCTTATTGCCCCCAACAATCTGGGTCCTCATTTTACCTACCTTAGAAAGGATGGAAGGCTGAGTCAACCTTGAGCCTGGGGAGATTTGAACTTGCAGTAATTGCAGGCAGCTGAATGTTAATAACGGTGCTTTAGCCTGCTGCACCACCAGGGCTCAGTTAGAATAGAAATAGAATAACAGAGTTGGAAGGGACCTTGGAGGTCTTCTAGACCAACCCCCTGCTTAGGCAGGAAACCCTACACCACTTCAGACAAATGGTTATCCAACATCTTCTTAAAAACTTCCAGTGTTGGAGCATTCACCACTTCTGGAGGCAAGTTGTTCCACTGGTTAATGGTTCCAACTGTCAGGAAATTTCTCCTTAGTTCTAAGTTGCTTCTCTCCTCGATTAGTTTCCATCCATTGCTTCTTGTCCTGCCCTCAGGTGCTTTGGAGAATAGCTTGACTCCCTCTTCTTTGTGGCAGCCCCTGAGATATTGGAACACTGCTATCATGTCTCCCCTAGACCTCCTTTTCATTAGACATACCCAGTTCCTGCAACCGTTCTTCATAAGTTTTAGCCTCCAGTCCCCTAATCCTCTTTCTTGCTCTTCTCTGCACTCTTTCTTTCTCCACAACTTCTTTACATCGTGGCGACCAAAACTGGATGCAGTATTCCAAGTGTGGCCTTACCAAGGCATTATAAAGTAGTATTAACACTTTACGTGATCTTGATTCTATCCCTCTGTTTATGCAGAGTAGAACTGTGTTGGCTTTTTTGGCAACTGCTACACACTGTTGGCCCATATTTAAATTGTTGTCCACTAGGACTCGAAGATCCCTCTCACAGTTAGTACTATTGAGCAAGGTACCACATATACTGTATCTGTGCATTTGGTTTTTCTTGCCTAAATGTAGAACCTTACTCTTTGAGTGATGTAATATTAAGGAAGAGTGCTCCACACATATGTATTTTTTTTTGGGGGGGGGGGGAGAACTCCTTTGTAGTAACAGACAGGCTGGTCTCTACATTTTCCATAAAGGATCAGTGTAAGGAGTAATATTAGGAGCCCTATGAGGGTACAGGTGCAGCTGCCTACTCCTGTAGGGAGAATGACAAAACTGATCTTAGAGGCCAACAGAACAGACTGCCTGCTGCTCTGACAGCTTCAATTATCCCTCTTGCCCAGGGGTCCTCAAAACTTTTTAAACAGAGGGCCAATTCACGGTCCCTCAGAGTATTGGGTGGCCGGACCAGCTGGATAGCGTGGCTAGGTGGTCATGTGACTAGGTGGACATGGCTAATTTAGCAGTCCATTAAACAATACACACAAATTAAACTTTAATTTGTTATGCTACTGGGGGTGGAAAGCAGGTTACTGAAGGGATGTGGCTGCCTTGGGGTATGTGTGAGGGATTTCTGTGTGTGTGTATGTGTGTGTATGTGTGCGTGTGTGTGTGTGTGTGTGTGTGTGTGTGTGTGTGTGTATCTTTCTCTCTCTCCCTCCTTCCCTCTCCCTCTTTCTCTGGCAGCCAGGGAGGCCAAACTCCTCGGCCTCCGTGCATCCCACTTTTGGCCTCCTCGCCTTCCAGAACCACTCTGCCTCCCCAAAACGGGCCCGTTTTTGGCGTCCTGAGACCTCTGTGCATCCCATTTTTGGCCTCCTCGCCCTCCAGAAGGCGGGTGGAGGCTGGTGGGTAGGTGGGGCGATGTGGGTGGGGCAGCCCTCATGGTCCCGCGGGCCGTAGTTTGAGGACCCCTGCTCTTGCCTTTCCAGAGAGGCAATGGATATTATAACACACACCACTGGGGAAGAACCCCCCCCCCGTCTAAGGCCTGAACACAAGGCCTGAACCTTACCTGGTGAGCCGCTTAGGTGGAGGTCGCTCACCGAATTTCCTGTAGGGGAAAGGAAAAAAACAAGTCGTGAATTACAAAATAGGCATGAGATACAAGCAAAACGGATGCTGGCACGGGCCAACTTGACTGTGGGCTCTCTCTTTTCTCCATTCCTGACCTGTTTTGCCTAACACAAAGCCAGGAGGATGGAATGGACGTTGACTTACCTGAACGTCCCTTTTAGGAGTGCTGCGACCACTGTCCATGGCTGGGATCTTCACTTCATATCCTGTCAGTAACTGAGTGAGAGCTGTTAAACTCTCCCTGTTAGGACACGCCTCCAGTCCCATGATCCTCCAGTCTATCACGAAGACACAGCAAAACTCCAGGAGAAACTTCCAACAAATAATCCAAACACGGGAACTGGATACACGGCAGACAGTCTGAAAAAAAACTGCAACAGCAAAGAACATAACAAACAAGGGAGGGAATGGACAGTGGTCGCAGCACTCCTAAAAGGGACGTTCAGGTAAGTCAACGTCCATTTTCCAGAGTGCTGCTCCCACTGTCCATGGCTGGGACATACCCAAGCTTAATTACTAGGGTGGGAGACTGGATGCCCCGAACCCGTGTCCAAGGCTACTCTCTGTAGAACTCGTCGCCCGAAGGCGGCGTCCGAAGAAGCATATGAGTCAATCCGATAGTGACGAATAAACTGTGACACCGAGGACCACGTGGCCGCCCGGCAGATATCTTCCACCGAGGCTTGAGACGCCCACGCAGCTGAGGTAGCCGCGCTGCGAGTGGAGTGTGGTAGAATCCTTCCCGGCACAGGCTTTCCCGATAACTCATACGCCAAAGAGATACACGCCTTAAGCCACCTGCCCACCGTGGCCGCAGAAATCTTCTGCCCCATCGAGGTTGGGTGGAAAGAAATAAGCAGAGCCTCTGTCCGACGAAATGAAGCGGTCCGACGGATATAGATGCGTAAAGCCCTCTTTACGTCCAGTTTATGCCAGCGTCGTTCCGTAGAATTCCGTGGAGACGGGCAGAAGTCTGGCAAGGAAAGTTCCTGCGCCCGGTGAAAAGGAGTATTTACTTTCGGAAGGAACGCAGGGTCAAGCCTGAGAATCACCAAACTGTCCCGGAAAAGACAAAGGTCCTCCCGAATAGAGAGTGCCGAGAGTTCTGACACTCTACGTGCGGAGGTGATAGCCAACAGGAATGTTATCTTGAACGACAGATGTTTCAGCGTAGCCGTCCTAATAGGTTCAAAAGGGGAAGCTGTCAGAGCCCGAAGCACCAGGGAGAGGTCCCAGGTAGGGTATCTGTGGACCTGTGGTGGACAGAGATTGGTCGCACCGTGAAGAAAGCCTCTGATGAGCGGGTGTCGCGAAAGAGAGTCGTAGGGAGGACACTTCAAAACGGTAGACAAGGCCGCAGTTTGTCGCCGCAAAGTCGCCGGGGCCAGGCCTTTCTGGAGGCCGGAATGCAGGAATTCTAAGACCTCCTCCACCGTCGCTGAGGTGGGATCCACATGCCTCGAGGCCCCCCAAGCGCAGAAGGATCTCCAGGAAGCCTCGTAGATACGGCAAGTGGACGGTCGTCTAGCAGCCTGTATAATCTTGACAACTCCGTCTGACAGATGTGACTTTTTTAGGAGCACGCGCTCAAACGCCAAACGGCCAAGTGGAGCCATTGGGGCTCCGGATGACAGACGGCCCCTTGGAGTAGGACTACTTGAGTGGGCGGAATCACCCAGGGCGGAGACACCGAGAGGGATAGAAGGTCCGCATACCAGGCCCTGCGTGGCCAATTGGGTGCCACCAGAATCAGGTCTGCCTGCTCCCTCAGCAATTTCCTCACGACTCGTGACATCAGAGGAATGGGGGGAAATGCATATAGGAGGCCCTCCGGCCACCGACACCTCAGGGCGTCGCTGTCCTCCGCCGATGGATCTGGATACCGGGATACAAAGCGAGGCAGTTGGGCATTCTTTCGTGAAGCAAATAGGTCGATCATCGGGGTACCGAACCTCTGGCAGATCTCCTGAAACAAGCGAGGGTGGAGTTGCCACTCTGCTGGATCTATTTGTTCCCTGCTTAGCCAGTTGGCCCGGACATTGTCCACACCCGAGATGTGGTCCGCCTTTATTGACCTTAGATGACGCTCCGCCCAGCTGAACAGATGTTCCGACTCGAACATTAGCGACTTCGATCTTGTGCCGCCTTCCTTGTTTATGTGCGCTTTTGCTGCGGTGTTGTCGGTAAGAATCAAGACGTGTCGACCTTCCACCGCCGCCTTGAAGTGACAAAACGCCAGCCTCACCGCCCTCAGCTCGAGTAGATTTATACTGCAGCGGCTCTCCGTTGTTGACCACTGCCCTTGAGTCACAAGGCTGTCCAGATGTGCTCCCCAGCCCCGTAGACTGGCGTCCGACGTTAGGGTCAGCCTGTCCGGCTCTGTGAAGTCGCAGCCCTGTAGAATCGCCGGTGACAGCCACCAAGACATCGACAGGCGGATCTGAGGGGGCAAGAACACCCGGTGACTCGAACTGGCACGGCCCGATTTTTGGAAGGGAAGGAGGAACCACTGTAACGCTCGGGAGTGTCTGCGTGCCCACGGAACGATGTTGTAGCAGGACACCATTTTCCCCAGCAGTTGTGATAAGAGCGAGAGCGGTACCTTCTCCAGTGGTAGGATTTGTCGAATCAGGTCGGTGATGCTTTGAGCCCTTTCTGGCGAGAGAAAGACCTGTCCTTTGACCGAATCGATCAGGGCTCCGAGGTGAAGCAGTCTTGTAGCTGGAACAAGGTGGCTCTTTTCCAGATTTATCGAGAATCCGTGGCGTTGGAATGTGTCCAGTACCAGGTCCCGGTCGCACGATGCTTGGTCTGGAAAGGAAGAAAGAATCAAGACATCGTCGAGATAGCACATCACTCGCACCGACTGAATGCGGAGAGAAGCAGCCACCACCGCCACGAGCTTGGTGAATGTGCGGGGAGCGGAGGAGAGACCGAACGGCCGAAAGGAATCCCTTCCCTGTGCCCTGTCAGGGCCAGCAAAAGAGGGCCTGCGGGAGAAGGAGCCGCCTGAACCTTGAAAGGGACGAAAGGACGGGCGCTGGCTGTAAGGAGTGTACCTCCTCTCTGTGCGTCGGTATGCTGTCGGGAGGACCTTGCGCTTGTCACGATCCTCCACCAGGAGCGGGTCCAATGCAGGTCCAAACAAATTCGGAACCTTATAGGAAGCAGATGCCAACCTCCACTTTGCCCTGAGGTCCGCCTTCCAATGTCGAAGCCAGAACAGACGTCTGGAAGAGACAGATGATGCCAAAGCCCTGGACGCAAACTTCACCGAGTTAAGAGAGGCGTCTGCCGAATACTCGGTGGCAGCCACAATTTTATTTATGTCCTGGTGTAACCTAGTCTCTTCCGGAGGCAGTCTCTGTTGGAGCTGTTTAAGCCAAATCAGCGTGGCCCTGTTGAAGAAGGAAGTAGCAGTCGCCGTCCTGATCGCCCAGGCTACTGCTTGATGGGACCTCCGGAAGGCTAGCTCCGCTCTGCGGTCTTCTGACTTGAGACCATCTAGAGAGTCAGTAGACACTGAGGAGTTGGAGGCCAAGGACGCTACAGGTGGATCAACGGTAGGAAGAGCCAAGAGGTCCTCCAATTCAGGTGCAGAACAGTACAACTTCCTGTCAAGGGTGCTGGGCGATGTTAGTGATCCGGGTTGGCCCCAAGGCGACTGAAGAACGTCCAGGAACAGGCGGGGACACGGAATCACCTCCTTGTCCGGTTTAGCAGACATAAATAAAGCGTCGTGGGGTCCCGCGGACGTAGAAGCGCCAGCCGGGTCTACGCCAGGAGTGTTCAAATTGGTGGTAAGACGAGCTTTGTGCAGCAGCGACTTAAACATTGATGGACGGAACAACCCCGTGAAAGCCGGGGAATCCGGAGGTAAGTCCTCATCTTCTGAAAATTCGATATCTTCCGGGCATTCTTCACCTTGGTCAGAGCCAGCCCGGGAAGAGGAGGCAGACTGTTTCCTATCAGCACGGGTCGAGGTGACTTGATGACCCAGTTGAGCGGGCTGAGCCGAGGATGCGACCGATGGAGGCTGAGACACTTGTTGCATTCCGGCAGCCAAAAACGAAGAAAAAGCTGATGCGAAAAAGGCTTGCATGTCAACAGGTGCCGGGGTAAGCGCCCCATCAGGGCCCCGAAGTCCAGCCGCAGTAGGGGTAAACGTGGCCTCAGGGGGGCGACAAGCAGGTCTCTGGGAGGGAATGATCCCCGCCCTAGACACATCAGGTAGCGACTGAGATACACCCTTGGCAAGGTGTAACTGTCGGGCTTGTTGGGTAGCCTCGATGGCGTGCCTCTCTGGAGATGAGGCAGGAGAGTCCGAAGACGAAGAGTCCCGGACAATGGAGTCTCGCTGAGTTGCGCTTGTGCCCAGACCCACTTCTGCCACAGCCGCCAACCTCGCCTTGTCCCACTGTTTCTCCAGCGCATTGTGGCGGCGTTGAGCGTCTCTGTCCAAAGCCTTGGAAGATTTTGACTTCCGAGAGGCGTGGCTGGAAGACGTGGAGCGTTTCTTGGATGCCTTTTTGGCCCGCTTGGCTGGGCTGTGTGGCGGGCTAAGGTCTGGCTCAAAGTCAGATGATAGTGCATGGTCAGCCATGTTGATAAATTGCTCAGACCGACCAAGGAGGCACGGGACTGGCAGGTAAGTATAAGGGGACCGGGTCTTGGATGTAGTCCACAGATGTCAACTGTCCTTTTAGGTATTTTATATATACAAATATCAATAACAATTTTTTTTTTTTTTTGTAGTAAATATTAATAATGAAGGGGTATGTTAAACGATGCAGTTAGCATGCAAACAGCAAGATTAATTCCTTTTCTCTCTCTCTTTTTTTTTTTTTTTTTTTTGTAAAAGAACAGGCGTAACTATATACAGAAGAGAGGAGGAAGTCCAATACTAAGAGGCCGAGAGCTCCTCTGGTCTAGATTGAGACGTAGAAGTATTTCAAATGACCAAGGCCTAAACTGTCTGTTGCTGAGACAAAAGGCTTCCAAGGCCAAACTCCGCCCCTCACTGCAGTAGAATGGCGGGCTCAAGCTCAGGCAAAATGGCGGCGCTCAAAGGTCTCTCAAAATGGCGCCCGCTGTCGCCCTCAGGCCCGATCCAGGCAACCTGCAGGCCCCTCAAAGTCCAACCGGAACGTTGCTCACCGGTCCGGTGGAAGCGCTATCAAACGGAGGGCGCACCTCGAGAATGACGCTCCTCCAAACGCAAGGGAAAAGCGGCAATTTTAAAACGGCGGCAAGCCTGCGCGCCGAATTCTTGACTCACGCCGTTGCCGGGAGCCCAGAGGACGGGGAGCGCACTGACCGTGTGACGCTGCCCCGAAGCCGCCGCCGATGTCCAAAAGTCAGCGGGGAGAGCGACAAGCCTGCACGCTCATCCCCTCGCTAGCGGCCAATAATAGCTTGCCGGATCCGCCCCGAAGAGTCGGAATCCGGCGGCTGCGACGCTCCAGGCGTGGGCGGCCCGAAGACTCACCGCACGCAACAGCAGCCAGAAATAATTTCACAGAAGCACGAAAAAGGAATAATCAACAATAAAAAAACAAAAACCTAAACGAGGAGAAAAGAAGTCAGGGAGAGCAGTGAAATTAACAGACTAAAGTCTAAAACAGCACAGCTCTGAAATTCACTTCAGTTCTTGCCAGTAACTGAGTGATAGACTGGAGGATCATGGGACTGGAGGCGTGTCCTAACAGGGAGAGTTTAACAGCTCTCACTCAGTTACTGACAGGATATGAAGTGAAGATCCCAGCCATGGACAGTGGGAGCAGCACTCTGGAAAAGCTGAAATGTTTTTCAAAAGTTATTTCTTTCTGAGTGACCATTTTACCTGATGATGAGAATAAAAGCAAAGATAGTAGCAACAGGAATAGGAACCCTTGGGGGCAATCACAAAATATCTCGAGCAGGGGTGTCAAACTTGATTTCATTGAGGGCCACATCATTGTTGTGTTTGACCTTGGAGGGGGGGGCAGGGGGGCATGGCCAACTCGATGTCACTTGTGTTGGGGGCACCTATGGTGGCCAGAGAGCTTTGCCCGCAAAAACGGGTTCACGAGCTGTTTTCGGCTGGGATGGCCTCCTCCAACTGTCTGCCACAGTGGTGAAATTCAGCTGGATCTATCCGGCTCATGTGATCTGGTAGGGCCAGCGGCGGGAGGCTCCACCCATCCGCCCACATGTCATCACATCCTTTTTTTGACCCTCTGCACATGCGTGGAGGAGGCGTGCGTGCTCATATTTGCAATCCGATAGCAAAGGTAAGTGCATTTTATCCCTGGTCTGTCAATGTAAACGGGGCTCAGGAGAGCCACGCACAGCCCTCCCGAGCTCCGTTTTCGCTGGCAAAGGCACCACAGGCTGGTCCTTCTCTGTTTCCAGAGTGGCCCCCACAGGCCAAATCTAAGCACCCCGCTGGCCGGATGCGGACCGCAGGCCTTGAGTTTGACACCCCTGATCAAATGGTGATAGACAGGGGTGAAATACTCCTGGTTGGGACCGGATCGCCTGATCCGGTAGCGATGGAGGCGGGTGGTTCGGAGAACCGGTAGCAAAAATCCCTGCCCCCCCCACACAATGCCCAGCTGAGATGCACGATCATCAGAGGCTTTTTTTTTTTTAACTTTTAAAAGCATTTTTTCTACAACCTCTTCCGAAGAAAAAATGCTTTTAAAAGTAAAAAAAAAAAAAAAAGAAGAAGCTTCTGATGATCCCGCGGCTCAGCTGGGCTCATCAGAGGCTTTTCAAAGCATTTTTTTCTGCAACCTCTTGGCCGAAGAGGTGGTAAAAAAAAAAATGCTTTGAAAAGTCTCTGGCAACTCCCAGCTGAGTTGCCTGATTGGCAGAGGCTTTTTTTATTGGCACTTTTTTTTTTTATTTGATTTATATGCCGCCCTTCTCCGAAGACTCAGGGCGGCTTACAATGTGCTCAGCAATATTAGAAAAAATGCTTTGAAAAGTTTTAAAAAAAAAATTGGTCACGTCCACCCAGTCACATTAAACCCCCCCCACACCAAGCCACGCCCACAGAACCAGTAGTAACAAATTTTACATTTCACCCCTGGTGATAGAGCATCATTCAAACACCATCACCATTGACAAAATCCTCAATTACAAACGTCAGCTTAACTTGGAATGGCTTACGTCCAGCCCAAGCCCAAAGACGACACAGTGAGATCCAATGAAGTCCAGTTCTTTTATTTGCTTACACCTAATAGACAGAATCTTGACAGACTACAGCTATAACTAACTAACTAACCCAGAGATCTCCTGGGAGAATCCTAGGGTGGGGCTATCCTGAATCTTTTCCACATTTCCTCATCCAGTTCTGGACTGTGCAGCCACTTCTTTTGGGCCTTCTCTTCCTCCCTTGGAAGCCACAGAGCTATGGTTGATATTAAACACGCCTCCCCCCCCCACACACATACACACACTCCTTCTCCACCCGCATAGCTTACATCCTGCATCATTTAATATTATCAAGCAACATCATCTGCCTATCCCAGGTTCATAGGAAGAACTCGACTAAATGCCGAATCTAAATATCTGGATGATTGTGTGAGCAACTATAAGAAGAAGCTACTATGGTATAGAGCCGTGATGGCAAACCTGTGGCACGGGTGCCAGAGGTGGCACGCAGCACTCTCTCTGTGGGCACATGAGCTGTCGCCCCAGCTCAGCTCTGCCATGCATGTGTGCGTGCTTCCCATCAGCCAGCTGGTCTTCAGATCTCTGCCGCGCATGCGTGGGGTGCATGTGGGGGGACCTCACGTGCATGTGGGGGGCGGGGTGCATGCAGGGGGCATATGCGCATTGCATTTGGGGGTTTGCGTGTGTGCGTGCATTCATGCACGCGCATGCTTTGGGCACTCGGTCTCAGGGTGGATAAAAATCAAAGATTTTTTTAAAAAAATCAAAAAAATCAGATTTTTTTTTATTTAAATCGGAATTTTTTGATTTAAATCGGATTTCTTTGATTTTTATCAAACTTATTTTAATAAAAAACTTTGGGGGTAAAAATCTATCGTAAGATAGTTTTCTATTTAAGATACATAAATAATTTAGTTTATTCAGCATGAAATGGAGCTTAGTTATGTAGCATGAGGCTGTATATTCTGCAACGCTGGGACTATCGGTGAGTCAACAGTGGGTCAAAGGAGTAGCAGAGATGACAGTTGCTCTTTAAAAATTGTGATTTAAATCGAGTTGATTTAAATCAAGCCTTTTTACTAGTGATTTAAATCATGATTTAAATTGTGATTTAAATCAACTCGATTTAAATCAAATCCATCCTGCTCGGTCTTGAAAAGCCATCCCTGGTATAGAGGTTAATGCGTTGGCCTAGAAACTAGGAGATTGTAAGTTCTAGTCCCATTTCAGGCATGAAAAACCAGCTGGGTGACCTTGGGCCAGTCCAACCCACCTCACAGGATTGTTGTGGGGAAAAACAGGAGGAGGAAGGATTATGAAAAAGAAACTTCATGGGAAGAAAAGTGGGATAAAAACAATTTTTTTAAAAAAAGAACGGAATTAAATCACAATTGGACTTATTTTTAAAATGGGTACAGATTAAAAGAATTGGAGGTTGCCAGCTGCCCTGTTAGAACTCAAACCGTATTGGGTAGTTTCACACCAAAAGTTCAGCCAAAGCACATTAGAGCTTGGCATAACATACAACCTTCTGTATGGTTTGCCAATCTCTGAAATACATTATTATGGTTTTGAAGAGTAGAATACTACATAGGTGCTATTGCTAAAAATAACTTGCAAGGAAACACAATCCATTTATCATGCATAAATAACAGAAGATGATTAAAGAAGAAAACCAATCATTATTTCTACAGAAATAACACTCCAGGTTTATGCTACAAATATGATGTCTTATTGCCTAATGTCACATAAATACAAAATGGGAAAATGACTGCAGGTAGTCTTTGATTTACAAACAAGACATTTTAGTAACCATTAGAGCAGCACTTATGTGAATTATGAAAAAGTGACTTACGACCGTTTTCCACCCTTACGACCGTTGCAGCATCCTCACAATTGTGCTTGGCTCATATTTATGATATATTTATGTCCCTGGGATTATGTGATCATCTTTTGTGACTGTCTGACAAGCAAAATCAATGGGGAAGCCAGATTCACTTAACAACCGGGTTACTAACTTAATAACTGCACTGATTCACTTAACAACTGTGGCAAGAAAGGCTGTAAAATGGGGCAAAACTCATTTTAACAACTGTCTTGCTTTGCAACAGAAATTTTGGGCTCAATTGTGGTCCTAAGTCAAGGACTACCTTATTCCATGAGAATTCTGGAGTTATTCTCCCAATTTGTAAATTTTCAATCAACCCTACAACAATACCGTGCCATTTAAAATATTTTGGTTAACTCAGCACCCCAATGTGGCGTTTTGATGTCAAATGGATATAGTAGTTCCTTCTGTCGAAAAGGCTTCCCTACCATACAGGAATTCAGATAAGCAACCATGTGCAAGAAAATTATGATCTCTTTAGTATACCTGTATATTCATAAATTTATAGGCTTCAAATTTAACTCAAGTTTGGGGGGGAAAAAGTTCGGTAGATGTTTAAAAAGTAATCAAAATGTGCTTTACTAATTATTGATTTATTCTGAATAAACCGCAACTGGATGATAGAAAACCAAGAAGAAAAACACAAGGTAGTCCTCGCTTAGCGACTAAACTGAGGTGACTGTTCAGTTACGATGGTGATGAACAAGTAACTCTGTGACCAGTCCTCATGTATATGACCTTAGCAGGTCTGTTTTGGCACCTGCAGCACACTGCTGGCTCATTTTTAAATGGTTGTCTACTAGGACTCCAAGATCCCTCTCACAGTTACTACTATTGAGCGAGGTACCATCTATACTTTGCCTATGCATTTTGTTTTTCTTCCCTAAATGTAGAACCTTACTTTTTTCATCATTAAATTTCATTTTGTTCGAAAGCGCCCAATGTTCAAATCTGTCTGGATCCTTCTGTATCTTGAGCCTATCTTCTGGAGTATTGGCTATTCCTGCCAGCTTGTTGTCATCTGCAAATTTGATGAGTTCCCCATCTACCCCCTCGTCCAAATCTTTGATGAAGATGTTGAAGAGTACTGGGCCTAAAACAGAGCTTTGGGGTACCCCATTGCATACTTTCCTCCATGTAGATACAGTTCCATTGAGGACTACATGTTGAGTGCAGTGGGTCAGCCAATTTTAAAGTATTTTCTTTTTAACTGGAGGTCTCATCCAGTATCCAATGCAGTACTGTTATTCTTACGGCCTTCTAAATAATACTTTATAATTAGTTCAGAAACTAATCAGAGATTAACCCATCTTGGGTGAAGTTGGTGGAGCAACACAGGAAAGATTATCAGATTATCGTCAAATAGGAACTTCTGAGACAGTAGCACATAACTATTACTAATCCTAATTGAAGATTAAAAGGTAAAGGTACTTCAGTGCAATCTGGAAGGTGTCAGGCATTACCTCATTCAAAAATCAACCGGGATCAAGATTAGCTCTTATTAGCATCAGGGTGGATAAAAATCCATGATTTTTTTAAAAAAATAAAAAAAATGGATTTTTTTTTTATTTAAATCGGATTTTTTTTATTTAAATCGGATTTTTTTTATTTTTATCGAATTTATTTTAATAAAAAACTTTTGGGGTAAAAATCTATCGTAAGATAGTTTTCTCTTTAAGATACATAAATAATTCAGTTTATTCAGCATGAAATGGAGCTCAGTTATGTAGCATGAGGCTGTATATTCTGCAACACTGGGACTATCGGTGAGTCAACAGTGGGTCAAAGGAGCAGCAGAGATGACAGTTGCTCTTTAAAAATTATGATTTAAATCGAGGTGATTTAAATCAAGCCTTTTTACTAGTGATTTAAATCATGATTTAAATTGTGATTTAAATCAACTCGATTTAAATCAAATCCACCCTGATTAGCATCCAAGTTTAGTCAAGATAAATTAGATGCTTGCATATGCTCAGCCTATCAAAGACTAGTAGATATCTAAAAACAAGAAGAGATTTCACAATTCTATCATTTTTAAGGTACCAGCCAGTTCACACACAAAAAAAGGTCTGGTTACCTAGAGCAGGGGTCTCCAACCTTGGCAAATTTAAGACTTGTGGACTTCAACTCCCAGAATTCCACAAGTCTTAAACTTGCCAAGGTTGGAGACCCCTGACCTAGAGAAACCAAAGGAATAGTTTATCCTCTTCAGCTCTATGGTAGGACAGAACGCAAGTGACTTTTAGATTGCTATAGTTCAGAGAGGCACCTTGGATGCCCAGCCAGATAAGAACTGATGCATCTGAGTATACAGCAGAGCAAAATGGTACTCAAATGTGTACAGGTAGTCCTTGACTTATGACCACAGCTGAGCCCAAAATTTGTGTTGCTAAGTGAGACATTTCTTAAGTGAGTTTTGCCGCATTTTACGACCTTTCTTGCCACAACTGTTAAGTGAATCACTTCAGAATATCCATCCACTACATGGGTATTCTTCCTTTCCTTTCCTTTCCTTTCCTTTCCTTTCCTTTCCTTTCCTTCTTCCCTTCCTCCTCCTTTCCTTTCCTTTTCCTTCCCTTCCCTTCCTTATTTCCTTTCCCTTTCCCATTCCCCTCCTTTTCTCCTTCCTTCCTTACCTTCTTTCTCTCTCTTCCTTTCCTTTCTTCCTTCCTTTCTTTTTCTTCTCTCTCTCTCTCTCCCTCCCTCCCTCTCTCTTTTCTTTTCTTTTCTTTCTTTCTCAAATTTAAGAATTGCCAACCTTCCTTACAGAGGGGCTTTGTGCAGTGTAGAAAAAAAAAATGATTCCTGCTCAAGGAGCAGGTGACAGTCATGTCTAGGTTGGCCTCCATCTTTAATGGAAGTTACTCATGGACATAAAAGCACTGAAGGACAGCAGACAGAATACTTAACATGTAGTGGGAAGATCAGGTTTCCGTTTCTCTCAAATCACAAGAAAACTTAGTAATCTAGGATCAGTCACTCATTTTCAGATGAAAAGACCTCACATTAGCATTAGTCTTGTAGGTGGGGAAGAATCTATGAATCTAACACATTCTGCCTGAAGTCTTTAGAAAGTTTAGCAATTAAAGATGTTCTTGCATCATTTTTCTATTAGCATTCATCTGATACAAATGTAGTAAAAATCCTACAATTTTTGCAAGGTGTAGGTGAGAAAAGAATAAGGGTGCAAAAATTTCAGTATGTATTTCTATGTGTGTGTGTATGAAAAAACTACATATGTACCTATAGATCTACTTGCACGTATACCCACAAAAGCTACAGTCTGGTATTTTCTCCATTAAGCTATGCTAACCTTGTATGACCAAGTCAACTCAGTCATTCCATGTAAGTTCAAGGACAGGCAAAACTGCACTTCACAGAACTTTTAAAGGAAAGGATGTTCCAGCAAACTTTTTCCCCCTTTTTAAAAGGTTCAAGGTTCCATGTACGACAATGGCTTCAGATCACTAATACAATATTACTAACTTTAGCTGATTTTTTTCTTTTTTTAAAAAAAGCTTACTTCATGGTAGGAAAGCTTTTAGGCATTCCCTCCCCAAAATCCAATAAGGTGGTACACAGAATCATATCAGTGGGCACATGAGCTCAGCCAATTTTCGGGCCTTCTGGGCCCACCGGAAGTAGGGAAACAGGCTGTTTCCGGCCTCCAGAGGGCCTCCGAGGGGGTGGGGTGGAAAAGGCCATTTTTGCCCTCCCCAGGCTCCTAGAAAGACTCTAGAGCCTGGGGAGAGCAAAAAACAGGCCTTCCGGTCCCACCGGAAGTCAGCAAATGGACCGTTTCTGGCCTCCGGAGGGCCTCCGGGAATGGGTGGGTAGGCCGTTTTCACCCTCCGCAGGCTCCTAGAGCCTGGGGAGGTGAAAAACGGGCCTACCGGGCCCACTGTGCCATTGCAAAAGCGGGGGGAGTGCGGGTGGGTTACGTGCACATGCGCGGGGGGCGGGGCAAATAGAATTATGGGTGTGGCCACACATGCACACGACCCCCCCCGCAGTCCCCCCGCTTTTGGCCCGTGATGGCAAAAAGATATGCCATCACTGGGCTAGAATTAAGCATATTGTAGCCACGCAGCCTGTTTTTGGCCTGGACAGCCTTCTGCAGTGCTTTGCTAGCCAAAATGAGGCATGCTGGGGCTACGTGTGGGCCCCCTGAGCCCCGTTTTGGCCAGCAAAGTGCTGCAGGAGGCTGGCCATCCTGTCTCCCCCCCCCACCTTGACTGGCTCACAGAGAACTACAATGCTGATCCGGCCCTCGAAGAAATCCAGTTTGACACCCCTGGCTCATGTTGCATCCTGGCCCCCAGCCCTTAAAAGACTCCAGTGCTCTTTGTTTTGCAATACAGTTCAAACTAAATTTGGGGTGAACGGTGTGCTCAGTGGGTTTTTCATCTTCTGAATCAGAATCACAGCTGGGAGATTAACTAAATACAGACGGTCCTCAACTTACAACACAGTTCACTCAGCGACTGTTCAAAGTTTCATTGGCACTGAAAAAAGTTACTTATGACCATTTTTCACACTTACGACCTTTGCAGCCTCTCCATGATCACAGTGATCAAAATTCAGATGCTTGGCAACTGGTTCATACTTATGACTGCTGCTGTGTCCCGAGGTCATGCAATCCCCTTTTGTGACCTTCTGACAAGCACAGTCAATGGGGGAGCCGGATTCACTTAGCAAACGGGTTACTAACTTATCAACTGCAGTGATTCCCTTAACAACTGTGGCAAGAAAGGTCGAAAATGGGGCAAAACTCACTTAACAAATGTTTCACTTAACAACAGAAATGTTGGGCTCAATTGTGGTCGTAAATTGAGGATTACCTGCATTTATTCATTCACTTTTTCATTTATCCTTTTTGTTTAGTTTCAATTCTAGCATATAGTTATTTTTAAGAGAGTTAGGAAATCACATTGTGGTATGATAGTTTTATTGAAGACAGAGATATAGAGAATATGATATGATATGTTAAGACTACAATATAATTCCTCATTTCAAGTCTGAAACTCCCATAAATAAGAATTGCCGCAGCTATATGTGTCCTTGCTCAAAAAAGAGAACCCCTTATTTTTTAGGGCTGATCAGTTCAAGGGCCGTTGGAATATATGAAGCCGTAAGAACACCAAGCCAATATGTTTTTGTCCATGAAACCAAACGGGGCCACCATCTTTATCAGTAAACAGAATAATAATAACTTTATTGTCATTGTACGTATATACACAGCAGGGTGGATTTGATTTAAATCGAGTTGATTTAAATCACAATTTAAATCATGATTTAAATCACTAGTAAAAAGGCTTGATTTAAATCAACTCGATTTAAATCATAATTTTTAAAGAGCAACTGTCATCTCTGCTACTCCTTTCACCCACTGTTGACTCACCGATAGTCCGGGTTGCAGAATATACAGCCTCATGCTACATAACTAAGCTCCATTTCATGCTGAATAAACTAAATTATTTATGTATCTTAAATAGAAAACTATCTTACGATAGATTTTTACCCCAAAAGTTTTTTATTAAAATAAATTCGATAAAAATCAAAAAAATCCGATTTAAATCAAAAAAGTCTGATTTTTTTGATTTTTTTTAAAAAAAATCATTGATTTTTATCCACCCTGATACAGTATACCCATACAACGAAATTCACTTAATACCCAAAGACCAGGTCCAACACACATAACAATTCCCAAACACACCCCCACCCACCACAAATTCCCCACCCCTGAACCACCCAAACATCCACACAACAGACCAAGTAGAAGGTCTAGGGGTGACATGATAGCAGCGTTCCAACATCTCAGGGGCTTCCACAAAGAAGAGGGAGTCAACCTATTCTCCAATGCACCAAAAGGCAAGACAAAAAGCAATGGGTGGAAACTAATCAAGGAGAGAAGCAACTTAGAACTAAGGAGAAATTTCCTGACATTGAGAACAATTAATCAGTGGAAAGGCTTGCCTCCAGAAGTTGTAGATGCTCCATCACTGGAGGTTTTAAGAAGAGATTGGACAATCATT
The DNA here is from genome assembly GCF_029215685.1 of Pituophis catenifer annectens. Lineage (NCBI taxonomy): Eukaryota > Metazoa > Chordata > Lepidosauria > Squamata > Colubridae > Pituophis > Pituophis catenifer. Next base: position 9,485,375 of record NW_027256888.1, read on the forward strand.
TGTCTGAAATGGTATAAGGTTTCCTGCTTGACCAGGAGGTTGGACGAGAAGACCTCCAAGATTTCGTTACAACTCTGTAATTCTGCTATTTAATTTGTACCACACCTTTTTACTTTGGTGAGCTGCAATTTCTTCCTCTGTTTAAAACCCTGGTCTCAGTAGGTAGCAGCTGTTTAGCTGATTTTAGTCAGGGCTCATAAGCAAAACATTGCCTGGCCTGGGCACTATTTGCTTAAGAATGTCAAGGCTGTAGGCTGAACGGGAAGTTAAAAACCATCCCGGAAGACGACAATGCCAGACCACTGTTTGTGCCACAACCACAAAAATTACACAATTGGATCCATTAGTCACCAGGAATCAAGCACCACTCCAAGGACTTTTTAATTTTTTAAAATCCATGAAATTAATTTCCGATACCACTTTTATTATTATAACTGATAGCAAAAGCCTCTAGTGCAGTGTTTCTCAACCTTGGAAGCTTGAAGATGGGTGGACTTCAAATCCCAGAATCCCCCAGCCAGCAGCGCTGGCTGGGGGATTCTGGGAGTTGAAGTCCACCCATCTTCAAGCTTCCAAGGTTGAGAAACACTGCTCTAGTGCATTCTAAGAACTTGCTAACTGATCCTGCTATAATCCAGTTTGAGGCAGACAGCCCCATCAATGCCAATCAGAAACGACCGTGTTTTCCCTGAAAATAAGACCCCGTCTTATATTTTTTTGAACCCTGAAATAAGCTCTTGGCCTTATTGCCATGCGCTCAAAAGCCCGATTGGGCTTATTATCAGGGGAATGTCTTATTATGGGGGAAACTGGGTAGTATTCCATTTCACGAGTGCAGGTAGTGCTCGATTTACAACACATTTAGTGACTGTTCGAAGTTACGGCATTGAAAAAAGTGGCTTATGACCATTTTTTTCACACTTATGGCCTCTGCATGGTCACGTGATCAAAATCCAGACTCTTGGCAACTGGCCCACATTTATGGCAATTGAAGAATCCAAGGGTCATGTGATGACCTTCTGACAAGCAAAGGGAAGCTGGATTCATTTATTGCAACTGTGTTACTAACTTAACAATTGCAGTGATTCACTTAACAACTTGGGCGAGAAAGGTCATAAAATGGGGGGGGAAAACCTCACTTAACGTCTCATTTAACAACAGAAATTTTGGGCTCAATTTGGGCTCATAAGTCAAGGACCACCTGTACAAAGCAACATTGTCAACCACTGGATTCAACCCATCTGCACCTTTGCTTTGACAAAAACAGAGGCTGAAAAAGAAACTGTAGAATTGCCTGGAAATCCGTTAGAAGTAAAGGTTCCCCTTGCACATATGTGCTACTCGATCCTGACTCTAGGGGGCGGTGCTCATCTCTGTTTCAAAGCCGAAGAGCCAGCTCTGTCCGAAGACGTCTCCGTGGTCATGTGGCTGGCATGACTAAACGCCAAAGGCGCACGGAATGCTGTTCCCTTCCCACCAAAGGTGGTCCCTATTTTTCTAGTTGCATTTTTTACGTGCTTTCGAACTGCTAGGTTGGCAGAAGCTGGGACAAGTAACTCACCCCATTACGCATCACTAGGGATTCTAAAACAGAATTCTTTTGAAAACTTTAATGGAACAATTACCCTGGTTTTATCGTATTTTGCATGCTTTGAATAATATTAAACATAATCACTTATCGTGGTTTTGGCCAAGATCAAGTGTAGTAATCATATCATAATACAAAGCATGGTTGAACGCAAAACGTTAATTAGAAATCCGCAGTGCAACACAGTTCCTCTTCAAGTTGCTGTACAGTAATCATAATCTCCACAACTGACTCAAAGATAGCATTCCCCCAAGATAATTGATGAGGGAAGTTGCAGTTTACTTAACTAAATACTCATAACTTACAACAGGCTAGGCAGAAATGGTTTGACCTTGCTTTATTAAAATGAAAAAAGCAATAAATATTAATGCCATTATTAGATCAAATCCTACAAATAAATCTGCAAAATACACTGCTCAAAAAAATAAAGGGAACACAAGCAGAAAACAGCCGAGATCTGAATGAATGAAATAGCCTTATTAAATACTTTGTTCGTTACACACAATAGTTTTGTGTTCCCTTTAGTTGTTTGAGCAGTGTATAAACTACTGTATGTAAAGAACAAAGTATTTAATATGGCTATTTCATTCATTCAGATCTCTGATGTCTTCTGCTTGTATTCCCTTTATTTTTTTGAACAGTATATTAATATTTATTGTAGAAAGTTTCCCTTTAAAAACTGAATTACAGAGTCATCAGCTTGGGGACATAAAACAAAAGATACATGGCATTATCTATTCCCCCAAGGCTCAGATCGTATAAATCCCAGTGAGCATTTCAGATAAATTTCTGCCTTCATTTATTTTTCCCCATCCACGCAAGTCTCTCACTCCCATTCTCAAAAAACTCAAAAATATATGTACTGGACAGATTAATAACGTCTCTGGCAAAGATACCAAATGAGATCGTCCCATAAAAAGGAATTTCCTACCAAACAAATGTTGTCTTGGACGAAGAAAACCAGGAAAAATGCAGCACGGAGTTCCTAGTGCTTTCTGAGTTCGGCTGTTTGCTGACATAGGTTTTGTTGCTGGATTACGGTAGGTAACATCTCCAGCGCACAATGCAAAATGCAGTGTATTGCCACATGGGGGAGCTTATACACCAAAGGAAGAGAGCATGCCAACAAAGCCAACTCTTTCGACATATAAAACAGAAATGCAAATATGTTCTTAACTGCAGAAAATCTCACTAAGCTCAACTAGTTGTCCAGGGCTCTCAGGATAGGAATGATAAAAAAAAAATCTTATTTTCCCAATGATTTCGAATGTGCATTTTGGGGGTATCTTGGAGTAGGCTGGTTGCTTTTGAGAGCTTCCTGTTGCACATATCTAGCAGCAAGTTCTTCAAAATGATATATGATTCACTGGTATATTACCGACGTGCAATTATTTAATCTGCAGTCCAACATTCAGAAATTATTATTTTTCAACAGTTGGGTTATTTGTTACACTGATACCTCACCATCCTATTTGAAATAAAGAGAGTTTAAAATTTAAACCTACAAGACCTACAGAACAATTCACCTGTCCTTTAGTGACCAAAGTTACAACAGCACTGAAAAAAGTGACTTATGACCGTTTTTCACACTTATGACCGTTGCGGCATCCCCATGGTCACATTCAGATGTTTGACAACTGGTTCATATTTATGACGGGGTGGCCGTGTCCCAGGGTCATGCGATCCACCTTTTGTGACCGTCTGACAAGCAAAGTCAATAGGGAAGCCAGATTCACTTAACAACCATATTACTAATTTAACAACTGCAGTGATTCACTTAATAACGGTGGCAAGCAAAGTCATAAAATGGGGCAAAACTCACTTAACTGTCTTGCTTAGCTACCAGAAATTTTGGGCTCAATTGTGGTCGTAAGGTGAGGATTACCTGTATACCGAAATGGTTTCTTCCTGAGTGTAATAATATACTTATGAGAAGAAATATGACTGCTCCTATTATAGGACTTTTTGTATGTAAATATAATATAACAATGTCTGGAGTACAATATTAGGAAACGTAAAAGCAGATCCTGACCTAACTTCTCTCCCAGTGTAACCCTTCACCACAAAGATTATAGTGGGAGAAAAGGTATTAGATATGCTGTCCTGAGTTTCTACTAATATACTATAATGTAATTGTTACAATATAACTCTTAAGAATGTATACATAATTAAATAACCTTAGAGTACCATTTATTTTCTTTATAAATAACTCAAGATGGCAAACATGCCTAATACTACTTCGTTCTATTTTTCTCACCAAAGTCACCCAGCCGACTTTTATGCCTCTGGCAGGACTAGAACTCACCATCTCCTGGTTTCTAGCCTGATGCATTAACCATTAGACCCAACTGACTGTCCAATATAAATAATATATCTTAAATATTGAACTAAACTCCCTGCATTCACGTAACTTTCTTTTTTCAGCATTGATTTTAAGTTGCCTTCTTCTATGTTTTTTTCCCACTTGCCAGTCTAGCTTTTCACCCTGGGAATAAATACCATTCAAGACCTAATCATAATGGACCCTGCTTAGCTTCAGAGATTCAGACCAGGTATTCAAGATGTCTCCACCGCTTAAATCCCGGTAGCCAATCAGAGAGATTTTTAATGATTTAATGAGAGCTATTAGAATGAGCTTTTAACACACATAATAAATGATACACAGACGCAACTATATAATTTCAAACTTTGAAGAGAATATATTTCTTGCTTTGGACTATCTCTAACCTCTTGAACCCTCGAGTTTCTATCTAAATAGCACTAAAATACCCACAAATCAATGCTCCCACCAAAACATTATAGTAAAATTGACAAAGTGATAGAGCCAGATTGGTCTAGTAGTTAAAGCAGGGAGGACCAGGGAGATAGTTTAGTAACCCTTACATATGTTTTCTTCCATGAATTTTCAGTATGTTGCTGTTACTGAATGCTGCAAAGACCTTCAAGAACTTATTTTAACAATGGCTTTTTAAGAAGGATAGGGTAACCTCCTAGATAACCTCACTGAAGAAAGCAGGATGAAAAGGACAAACATTTATTTAAGACTTATTTTGATTTTTGATGAGTATGGGCTTTGATGCTTCACTGATATTTTGTCAGTGAAACGTTTCTCTTTGTATTATATTGGACACTTTGACAGAGTAGTATTCCATAAATGTGATTTCTTTATTTACAATTCAGGGCAGCTTACATAATGTCCCCACTCCAGTTCCAATAACAACTCTGTGAAGTAAGTGGGGCTAAGAAAGTGAAAGTGGTCGAGTGAGCTTCCATAATGGAGAGTGGATTTAAAGTTCCTTTGTTGTTGTTATTATATATTTTATTGTTTTGATGTTTACCAACTTTTAATGTTTGTAAGCTGCCCAGAGTCTCCTAGAGAGAGATGGGCAGCACACAAATCTAATCAATAAATAAATTTTTCATCCAAGATTAATCTGCAATTATCTTTAAAGTGAAGCCATATCACACCATTACAAGTTTAAAGAACTTTACAAAAATGGCATTATTTTTTCTTTAAGCTGAATATGCTTGTTTTAGAAAATATTTTACCAAAAAAAGTTCATTCTAGTCCTTTTGAATAAATCTTTTTTTATTCCAAAATTTAAATATAATTAATTTGCTAACCATTTCTAATACTTTTATTTAGATGTTTGGTTTGTCCCATCAAAATGTCAATGAGTAACACATACAATCGTTACTGACATGCAACTACTACAACTAATGAAGGTGACTTAAAATATTTGTAAGAAAACTCAGCTTGAATGCTAGTAATTTCTAGGAAGACATGCACAATGACAATCAGGATATCTACGGTACTCTTGATATCCAAGACAAGAATGAAACTCAATTTTTTGAGCAAGGGAAGACTCTAAAGTAAGGAAAGTTTTTGATATAAGGCTACACAATCCCAGGCAATTCCAACTCTCATGAAATTCCCTTTGGAGGAATTCAACTACAAAATCATCTCTAACATCACTTCACGTGTATGGCATAAATTCTTGTCAATTGTTTTTTTGGAAATAATGAAAAAGCTGCCTGATAAACCCTAGATTTTCTTTTCTAAGTGCAACCTCCTCTCATAAAAACACAGACCCCAGCTGTTAACAAAATTACCTCATTTCTTTGCTGTTACAGCCCTGGAATCAGCAAAGCTGCCTACCCCTGCAATAAAATATTGGGAAAAAAAATTCAGAGAGATTTGTAAGCTCTTTTGCTAGCTTGTACAACCGTGTTTATGTAGTCTCCAGAATGACTACTGAAATAAGCTTATCTATGTATTTTTAAAAACGCTTTCTTGGCTGTTCACCTGAGGGAAACTGATATAAGGCTCATGTAAGCAATTACTTACATCTACGGATTAATACTTGGAGACTAAAATGTTTTAAAATAAAGAGTGCAGTTTTTAAAAATGCTCCATTTAATGAAACCTGCTTCAATTATTTCTCAGAAAAGTGCAAGGATCCTCTATCTGGAGAAACAATTTATTTTTCAGATTTAATCTGACAGACACATATCTTTTTGTTTACAAATCTGAAGTTGCAACACACTGGCAGAAAGTAATTAATAGTTAGCTTTGCATTTCAACATAAGCAGAAAATATGCATCCTTTTTATATTCCTTGAAATTTACTAATAAAACTAAAGAGGATGTAAACACTCACTCGCCCGAGGGGGGGGAGGTATGTCACTGTACCATAATGCCTTGAATGCTAGATAGAGAGAAACCTCACATTAAAATCTCAGTTCAGCTATAGGCTTAGGCTCTGAGCAAACTCAGCTCACGTCATAAGACTGCCATGATTCTGAACTGTTTTGCAGAAAGGTTAGATAGGAAGATAATATCTTGAATTTATAATTCACATGGCACTTTAAGGTTAACCTTCCTACACTATTTCTATACTATTCTGCCTAGAATGTTTCTAGCATAATCAAATCATTAGTGTAAACTGCTTAATAGAATGGGTGCAGGTGTTTAATGCTGTCCCTCAATACACAGCAAATTCCACAACTTATTAACAAGTTTGGCAAAGTCGCTAAACTAATTGTGACATCTTATAAGCCTGGCTTTCAATCAGAATCCTGAAGATTCCAAGCTTTTTTTTAAAAAAAACATATAACTTTACAGTTAGGAAAAACAACTCATTTCTTATCATGCACATCCCACTCAAGTTTCTGAAAGTTCATCTGATGTGGTGTGTGTGGCAAGGTTAACTTCCATAGGCATGAACTGATGTTTGGTGTTTCTTCCTTTAAAAAAATCTCTCAAAATATAGGCATTTCAAATCACACGAATTATTTAGCAAACTGCCTGATTTGTTTTGCAAGTGAACATAATACATCAATTTAGATCTGTTGCATGTTCTGGGTCTACAATAATTCAAACTACTGGCATTAAAGCCAGACGCTCTTAAATAATTTTAAAGAATGTCTGTGCTATTAAGAAATGCTCCTTGTGATCAGATAGACCAGGATTTGTCAACCTTGCTCACTTTAAACTGTGTGGACTTCAACTCCCAGAATTCTCCAGTTAGCCATGCTGGCTGCGAAATTCTGGAAGCTGAAGTCCACACAGCTTAAAGAGGCCAAGGTTAAGAAACACTGACAGACTACTTGCTGGCCATCTGCTAAGAACATTGACATTTCTGAATAGTAAAGGGGGCCTTTACTGATGGTCCATGCACTATGGAATTATGAAAGAGATATGGCTATGTAAGTTATTTATGAATATATTTCTTGGACTTTTAACTGAAAGATTTCAGAAAGCCATTTATTTGGGGTTTTTTTTAACTTTGTACTGATATAGGATATTTTTCATTATAAGCTACTCTTATAAAAGGTTGCCATTATGAAGGCATATAAGAAAAGCATTACATAAATATATCATGATAGGCTTTGAGACTCAGCATACTTAGATATGTTTAAGTATTTTAAAGATCAGATCAGGAAACTGCAACAGAAACACTACGAGCTGCTTTATTCTACTATGAGGAAGTTTTATAAATTCTCTAGTCTTCTCTGCAAAACTTCCTAAGCTTTTCACTACGATCCCTGCAAATGTTCAGGAGTAGCAACATCCAAAGATGAGAAGTGGCATCAAGTGATTTTTATCTTTCTTAATCTGCCTTCCTAAACATCAGACTGGCAATATTTGTCATGTTTATGCTATCGTCCCTCCTCAAGTGCCGAAATTTCATAAGCTCTAACTGCCAGTCTATTTTTCAATCCTTTTCCTTTTTTGAAATGGTTTTTTTTTTCAATTGACTGTTTAATAAAATATTCAGATTTTCTATGAAATTGGCACTATGAAGATTTTCTATGACTTATTGGCAATATGTGTTTTAATATCTCATTTACAGAATAAAAGATGCCAAAAGCGTTGTGTTTTGAAAACAGCTAATGAAGTCCAACCCACAACTGAAAAAACAAGGAAAGGAACAATTATTAATGTAGTATAAATGTGTTTGCAAGATGACTTTTTTCAAATGGGCAAATTCTGTAAATTTATCTTAAAGTGCTTAATTTGGAAAGCACTATAAACTGCTTTATCCTACCATCAGGCAGTATTCTAAACTTCCATCTTTTTTGCAAAGCTAAGCTTTTCTTCCCAATCCCTGCAAATGTTCAGGAATAACATCCAAACAACCATTTCGTAAGAACTTTAGAAAGCACTAGAACAAAACAATACTTCAGCCAGCAACAGATTTAACCGTCATGTTTATGGCAACAAATATGGGATTTCCCCAACCCCCGCATATAATCTATTTAAAGTGTGATAATTATCCATTTAGTTGCGATATCAGTAATTAACAAAACAGCAAACAGTCTATTTTATGTTGAGACATAACTTCAAAGTCTGTTTTATTTGGTTATCTTAACTTTTGGTACCCAAGGACATGATTTCAAATTAGAAAAAAAAAATTGTGACTATTTTTTTAAAGAGGAAAGTACAAGACCAATGGACAACCATAAATAAAAGAGATAAGAATTCCTTTTAACAAAAGTGTTACAAGTAACAAAACTGAGCACGGAACTATTACTACAGTGGACAACACAGAATCAGCAAGTGATGACAGTCCTAATAAGCAACCACAGCATACTAATTTTTACAGAAATTAATATTTATATCACAGAGACAACTTCACATATTTTGAAAAGGTTTCCGAGGAAGACAACTACTGTAAGCAGCAAATCATGCTCTCCATCACTGAAAAGTAAGTACTTTCAGGTGATAGATGCTGATTGAACCACCTTTTATTTATAACAAGCAACAAGAGCTCTAAATAGAAAAACAAAAATCGAGATCCAATCCCCAACTCTCTCATCTCAATATATTTTAAGGCTCCAAATGTTATATACTACTGGTATTTGCAGAAGCAATAATATTTATAGAGAAGAAATTGGGGAAGAAACACAAAACAAGAGGAGGCAGCCATTTCTGCTTGATATAAAAGAGAACCCCTACATTTCACAGTGGAACATGTATGTGACCCCCACAAACTGTCCTCGCGGAGTAATCTCCCATTATTACTACATCTGTTAAATTTGTCTGAAACCCAATTTCAGGGAAGCAGCTCAGCCCTTAAAACAGGTTACCAACCTGCTGCAGGAAAGATGGGGAAACTAACCACATTACGCAACCGATGTGACCCATTACAGCCAGATAATTATAGGGCTGAAATGACAGCTCTCCCTTCAGAAAAGCCGAGTCTTCCTATAGAAACTCACACCATCCGAAGTGAGCCACGCCTCCCCTAAGATTTCATTGATTGGTTAATAAAGTTTACCATGGTCCGCATGCTTATTATAGAACAGAAGAGGAGTTGGGATGGGACCTTATAGGTCATCTAGTCCAACCCCACCCCACCTGCCCAAGCAGACCTTATACACCATCTAAAGTGAGTCACGCCTCCCCTAAACTTTCATTATTGATGGTTAATGAACTTTACCATGGTCCGCATGCTCAATTATAGAACAGGACAGAAGAAGAGAGTTGGGAAGGGACCTTGTAGGTCATCTAGTCCAACCCCACCCCACCTGCCCAAGCAGGAAGACCCTACACCATATCTGACAGATGGCAGTTCAGTCTCTCCTTGAAAAGCTTCCAGGGAAATCGAGGCCACCCAACTGTCCAAAGACAACAAACGAGCAGAGAAGGAGCTAAAGAAACTCCCCAAAGGGGGAAAAGGAACGTTGTAGGACGGACACACATACACAAACGCTTTTTGAGTGTAAAAACAAATTTTTTTTAAAAAAAATAAAAAAAAATAGGCGGCACAAGCCAGGACTCCCAAAAAGCGAAGGTTTTTGACACGGTGCAAGTGTGTCTCTGAGGGGTGGGGGGACAGACAGACACAGCCCCCCCCATGTCTCTCTCAAGCCGGCCTCCCTCACAGGGTTGGCGTTTTGCAGGAGGAAAAGGGATGCCTTCTAAAGCCCAGGGAGGAACCCCCCCTCAGCAAAATAAATAAATAAAAACAATACCAAAAAAAGAGAGAGAGAGAGAGAGAGAGAGAGAGAGAGAGAAGCGGTTTCACGTGTCTGCGCCTTCACACGTTCTCGCCCTCGCGCGGCTGCCCAAACCTCCGCGGGGGCCCGGTCCTCGGGAAATGACCTCCCCCCCCCACACCTCCACGAACTCCTCAGCTTCCACGAGCCCGTAACGGGGACTCCCGCCCGCCCGGTCCTCTGAGGGAAGGAACCTCAACCCCCCCACCACCCCGGGGGAAGAGGAGGAAAGCGGGGTGTCCCCCAAACAGGGAAGGCCTCGCGCGTCCCACGCCGCCGCCGGCCGAGGAGAGGCCGGCGGGAGGCCAAAAGCCCCGGGGGTCTCGCGTGAGGGGAGGACGAGGCGACTCCGGAGCAACCGTCCCGCGCGCAGCCACCACTGCCCCCCCCCCCCGTACTTACCCTGTCACAACAGGCGCCATCTTCCACAAACTCTCGCCAAAACTCCTACTCTCGCGAGAGGCGGCCCAGGGGGCCTGCCGCGCGCGCGCCTGCGTGAGGGCATACGAGTGCGCGAGCTGCCGCGCGAGCGGGTGCATCCTCCTTTCCTTCCTTCCTTCCTTTCCCTCCCGCTCCGCCAAAGTGGCCGGGAGGCAACGCGCACGCGCGAGCTTTATTATTATTATTTTTTTTTAAAAAAAAAAGAAGAAGGGCGGGGCTAAGAGGGGGGGAAAGAGGAGAACGCCGAGTTAGGTCCCGCCCACTCCTTTACTTACAGGGCTTTGCTCCCCGGCTGGCTGGCTGGCTGTCTGTCTGTCTCTCTCTCTCTGTCTCCCCTTCAGGCTGAGGCGCAACAGGCGTGGGAACTGGGCTCCCATGTCTCGCGAGACGAAGGGAGCAGCCGGGCGGGAGAGCCAAAGGGATTCCCCCTGATCGCCGACCCGGCGTAGTTAAATCGGTAGGGGGTGGGGGGAGGGGGGAGAGCGGGACGTACCATTCACCCGCGATTGGAGGGGGGGGGCTGCGAGGAATTATGTGCCGAAAGAAATTATGTGCGGGACGGGACCATTTCGGGGAAAGCAAAGGGGGGCGGCAGTTCGTGACTGAATGTCATTTGAAAAAAATAAAAATAGAGAAGTTGAAAAATAAAAATAGAAGAATATATAAAATAAAATATTTTTTTTATTTTTATAAAATAAAATTATTTTTTATAAAATAAAAGAATATATAAAATAAAAAACAGAAGAACGATGAAAAGTTTCCACAAACAAGAATGAAATACCAAGCCAAAAAAATGACTGATCTGTAATAATAATAATAATAATAATAATAATAATAATAATAATAATAATAATAATAATAATAATAATAGTAATAATAATAATAATATTTTTTGAATTTTCAGTTGACTGAGTTTCATGTTTAATGACGAAAGTAAATAATAATAATACATTTTAAATATTCAGTTGAGTTTCATGTTTAATGAATAAAAGTATAATAATAAAATAATAAATAAATTTAAGGTTGCCAGGTGTCCACTATTTGAGCGGACAGTCTGCTTTTTTCACATTATGTTCACTATTTTTTTTCACAAAATAGTGGACATTTTTTTATTTTAAGTGATTATTTTAATACGTGTTAAAATGTTTGTAAGAAAATATATAATTTAATTGTAATTTTTTTTAATTTTTTTTACTACTTAACACCCCACCCCCCACCCCGCTTGTCCGCTATTTTTTGGAAGCAGACCTGGCAACCCTATATAATATCAAGGCAAAAATAAAAGAATGAACCAGCCTCTTCAAAAGTCAGATCAGAAAGGAAAGAAGAAAAATAAAAACAAATGAATAAACAATATAAAAGTGAAAACAAAGCAACGTTTAAAAAAATATGAACACAAAGTGAGAAAAATAAAGGGAGTGCAGAGTAGAGAGTTTTTTTAAAAAAATACCCAACCAAATTAGCAAAATGAGCCACATCTCTTCAACCTGGCATTTTTGCATCCAAATTAAATTGGGGACATCCCCGAGAGACTTGTTAGTTGCTGGCTTTCAAAAGCATCAAAATACAATTCGCCGAATTGAGTGTTCCTCTTTAAAAAAGGGTTTTTTCCCCTCCGCTTTCTGTTTCGTCTTCAATTTGTGCATTTCTTGGTGGTCTCCTTTGAGTTCATCATCTCGGGCTCTGTCTGGCTTTTTGGAAACCAGCCGACATTAACCCAAGGCTGCTGTGTACAGGGAAATTAGTGCATCGTATTTCCTAGATGTAAAGTAGTCCTCCACTTACGACAGTTCATTTAATGACCATTTGAAATGACAGCGGCACTGAAAAAAGTGACTTATGACCGGTTTTCACACTTACAACCGTTGCAATATCCCCAGGATCACGTGATTAAAATTCAGATTCTTGGCAACTGACTCACATTTATGACCGTTGCAGTGTCCCGGGGCCATGTGATTTGGACCCTTGTCAACTGATTCATATTTATGACGGTTGCAGTCTCCTGGCGTCACGTGATCCCCCTTCTACGACCTTCTGACAAACAAAGCCAAAGAGGAAACTAGATTCACTTTACAGATGCCTTGGTACTACAGTGGTTTAAAGCACCCTGTTATTAACACAGCTGCCTGCAATTTACTGCTGGTTCGAATCTCTCCAAGGCTCAAGGTTGACTCAGCCTTCCATCCTTTCTAAGGTAGGTTAAATGAGGACCCAGTTTGTGGGGGCAATAAGCTGACTTTGTATAAATATACAAAAGTATGAAGGCTATTGCTTAACGCACTGTAAGCCGCCCTGAGTCTCCGGAGAAGGGCGGCATATAAATCAAATTAAAAAAAAAAAAATGTGTGTCTCCACTCCTAGAAGAATGAAATATTTTGGGGAATATTAAGAGGCAGAATATTATATTTCCCCAAAGGAGAAATGGAGAAACATGTTTTTAGAGGCAAAAAGCAGCCCCCAGCCTTTCTTGATAGCCCACAGCAGATGCCAGCACTTAAGGAGACAACAAACTTATTGAAAAAGGAAGCCAACTATCTAGATGGCACCATTCATACGCAAAGCAAATACTGTCTGCAGCAGTCCATTCAAGACAGCAATTTCGACAGCTAACAAAAGCAAAGTAATGGGATTAGAGCAAGCAGCCCCTCACCCAACACAGGACAAAGCCATCAGCCACAAAAAATAATTACCCACCACCATTTAGCAAAAGACACAAGCCTCTTCATTGCACAACCGCCAGAAGAGTTCAAAATTCAAAGTCACAGAATCCTATAAAGATCCTTCCACTCATTCAACCATTTGGGTCAACTGTCCCAGAACCACATGCTGCGTCATCAATCAACCAACTTCCTTTCCAATCGGCCACCATGTTATTTCCAGCGTCTTTCTCTCAGCTTGGAACTGAATCCGATGGATTTTCCTTCCAAGACAACCGCATTACTAATTTAACAAGCCGCAGGGATTCACTTAATCACGGTGGCAAGAATGGTCGTAGAATGGGGCAAAAACTCCCTCAACAAACATCTCTTGTTTAGCCTCGATTTACAAGTTGTGCTTGTAAATCGAGGGCTGCCTGTATTGTAGACCTTGGAGAATTTCAGAAGGCAACCTCATTGGGCAGGAATGGGAAAACAGGCATTTCTACTGGTTTTGCCCTGACCACGTCCAGTCTGAAAGACCAGATCCGCCCGTGAATCTGATCCAATTCAACTGAATTATTGCTAAAAGCCTTATGCGCAGGAATCTTCTGACTTATTTATTTATTTATTTATTTATTTTATATTGGATTTCTATACCGCCCTTCTCCCTGAGGACTCAGGGCGGTGTACAGCCAGATTAAAAAACATGCAGAACAAATATTAAAAACAATTAAAAGATATATAAATTTGGCCCAATTAAAACTCATTACCAATTAAAAACGTTTAAAACATTTAAAAAACAGTTAAAAATTTCATCTTAAGCCAGCCCGGCTTGTTTAAATAAATGGGTTTTAAGGGCGCGACGGAAGGCACTGAGGTCTTGGATTCTCCGTATCTCTGGGGGGAGCTGATTCCAGAGGGTAGGTGCCCCCACAGAGAAGGCTCTCCCCCTGGGGGTCACCAGCCTACATTGTCTGGCTGATGGCACCCCGAGGAGGCCCTCTCTGTGGGAGCGCACGGGTCGATGGGAGGTCGTTGGTAGCAGCAGGCGGTCTCGAAGATAGCTAGGCCCTATGCCATGGAGCGCTTTAAAGGTGATAACCAACACCTTGAAGCGCACCCGGAAGACAACTGGGAGCCAGTGCAGCTCGCGCAGGAGCGGTGTTACATGGGAGCGCCATGCTGCTCCCGTCACTACCCGCGCTGCTGCGTTCTGGACCAGCTGGAGCCTCCGGGTGCTCCTCAAGGGGAGCCCCATGTAGAGAGCGTTGCAATAGTCAAGGCGAGAGGTGACGAGGGCGTGAGTGACTGTGCACAGGGAATCCCGATCAAGAAAGGGCCGCAACTGGCGAATCAGGCGAACCTGACAAAAGGTCCCCCTGGTTACAGCCGTCAGGTGTTCCTCCAAGGACAGCTGCATATCCAGGAGGACTCCCAGATTGCGAGCCCTCTCTGTGGGGGCCAATGACTTGCCCCCAGTAGTCAGTGATGGAGTCAACTGACTATATCGGGATTCCGGGAGCCACAGCCACTCAGTCTTGGAAGGGTTGAGCTTGAGCCTGTTCCTCCCCATCCAGATCCGTACAGCCTCCAGGCACTGGGACATCACTTCAAGGGCATCGTTGGGGTGGCCTGGGGTGGAGATGTACAGCTGGGTGTCATCAGCGTACTGGTGGTATCTCACCCCAAAGCCACGGATGATCTCACCCAGCGGCTTCACATAAATGTTGAACAGGAGAGGCGAGAGGACCGATCCCTGCGGCACTCCACAAATGAGAGGCCTCGAGGTCGACCTCTGCCCCCCTGCCAACACAAACTGCGACCGGTCGGAGAGAAAGGAGGAGAACCACCGCAACACGGTGCCTCCCACCCCCAACTCTTCCAGCCGGTGCAGCATGATACCATGGTCGATGGTATCAAAAGCCGCTGAGAGGTCTAACAGGACCAGAACAGAGGAACAACCCCTGTCCCGAGCCCTCCAGAGATCATCAACCAACGCGACCAATGCCGTTTCTGTGCTGTGCCCAGACCTGAAACCCGACTGGAACGGATCTAGATAAGATGTTTCCTCCAGGAATTGCGGAAACTGTCGTGCGACCACACTCTCAACAACCTTCGCCATAAAGCGAAGGTTGGAGACAGGATGATAGTTGGCCAATATTGCCGGATCCAGGGACGGCTTCTTGAGGAGAGGCCTCACCACCGCCTCTTTCAAGGCGGTGGGGAAGTAACCCTCACTCAACGAAGCGTTGATAACACCCTGAAGCCAGCCTCGTGTAACCTCCCGGGAAGCCAGTACCAACCAGGAGGGACACGGGTCCAGTAAACATGTGGCCGCACTAAGTCTCCCCAAAATCCTGTCCACATCATCAGGAGTCACAGCATCAAACTCCTCCCAGATAACATTCTCAAGACTATTCCTCGTCACCCTGCCCTGATCTACCCAGTCAGAGTCCAAATCCCCCCGGATCTGGGCGATTTTGTCATACAGGTATTGTCCGAAATCCTCCGCCCTGCCTTCTAAGGGATCCTCCCGCACTCCCGGATGGAGCAGGGCGCGGGTCACCCTAAACAGGGCGGCCGGACGATTCCCTGATGACGCAATAGAGGCGGAAAAGTAGTTAGACTTTGCCGTCTCTATCGCCACTAGGTAGGCCTTAATATGCGACCTTACCAGTGTTCGATCAGATTCAGCGAGACTGGCCCTCCAACCGCTCTCCAGGCGTCTTTTCCGGCGCTTCATTTCCCTCAGCTCCTCAGTAAACCAAGGAGCCGCACGGGATCGGCATCGGGTCAGAGGCCGCAAAGGCACAACTCGGTCCAAGGCCCCACCAGCCGCCCGATCCCAGGCGGCTACCAGGTCCTCGGCCGAGTCATGTGCTAGATCCTCAGGAAATGGCCCAAGCTCCGTCTGGAACCTATCAGGATCCATCAGGCGCCTGGGGCGGATCCATCTAATTGGATCCGCCTCCCTGCAGCGAGGGGTCGCGGTTCGAAGATCTAGGCGAAGGAGTGAGTGGTCAGACCGTGACAAGGGTTCCATGTCTATATCCCCTATAACAAGACCACTCAACCACTGGCCAGAGACAAAAATCAGATCCAGAGTGTGACCTCCCCTGTGAGTAGGGCCATGAACTAACTGGGTCAGGTCCATGGCCGTCATGGAAGCCATGAACTCCCGAGCCACCTCAGACGTTTCACCGACGGATGGCAAGTTGAAATCACCCATGACTAAAAGCCTGGGTGTATCTACTGCCACCGTGGCTATCACGTCGAGTAGCTCAGGTAGGGCTGTTGCCACGCGGCAGGGAGCCAGGTACGTAAGCAACAAGCCAGAGGGACGCCACCCTCCGGGCCCAACCAGGTCTCCGTAATACCCGCCAGGTCCGCTCCTCCCTCTTGTATAAGATCGTGGATGAGGGGGGCCTTATTGACCACGGACCTGGCATTGCACAGCATCAGCCGAAGGCCCAGCTCCTGAGTATCTAAGCCACCTAGTATCCGAGCAGAGCCTTGGGGACCGGGGCAAGCAATTGCTCTCAGACAGCAAGTGCGAGCCCCCAGCACCTGATGTGGTCCCCAGCTCCCGCCATATCTGCCTCTCCCATTCACCGTGCCGATGGTACAGCCCTCATAGATATCGTCCCCCATCCCTTTCCCAATCCCTCGTCCGGTGCCCCCCGAATCGTTACCCTGTGCCGGGCACGGCTCTGACCCTGGTGGATTTCCCCCCCAATCCGCCCTAGTCGTCTTCCCAATATCTTTAAAAGAATAATTACAACCCCCTCCCCCAGAACCCCTTAAAATCTTTAAAAATTTCCCTAAAAAGCCCCATAAATTCTTCCTTGCTCCATGCCATCTCTCCGGACTCCAAAGTCCGTCATCGAGATAGGCCCTCGATAATGTGGGGGGCCAAATCTGCGAGAGGGGAGAAACTCGCAGGGCGAGGAGTTCCGACACCGAGTACATATAGCTATCAGGGGAAACAGTCCAAGGGTGGGGGACCACTGATGTTATAAGCGTAGGGAAAATTCCAGTCCATGGTCAGGCTGCCAAGCTCCACTGTCCTCTCACGACAGTGGCTAAGGAGGTGCATATCATTCGACCCCGAAAGTTTCCAGGGTGGCCGTCTCTCACCAGGCCAATCCATGGAGACTTTGAAAGAAAGCTCAAGGGTGAGGATAGCCATATTCCGCCTCCTCGGCCCCATATCCATAGAACCAGTATCCCTCCTGGGATTAGCAGCATCAGGGAATCCAATATCCAGCTCAAAGGAGGTTTAAGTTCGTAGATGTTCGTCAGAGAAGTTCTACATGGTAGGGAATCCAGACAGGCCAGATGGAAATGGGAAAAAATTAGGAGTAGTTCAGCAGGCCAAGATGGATGGGAAGCTATGATCGTAGTAGGCCAAAAGGCCAAAACTCAGTCTGAAGGAAGGAGGGGGGGGATTCAAACCGCATAAGTTTGTAGTCATTTTCCAGCCCCAATAACCCTCAACCTTCCATTCTAGAGGGTAAAGCTCCCCAATTTCGTCCCCCCCCATCCAGCTCACCCTGGGGGGGGGTCTCTGGGTCTCCCTGGGGGTAACCCTTCCCTCAAGGGTCATATACTCTCCAGTCACCCCAAAATCTGACCTAAAACTGCTGCTGAAGAGTCCTGGGCCGTCTGTTTGGAAGTCTTTAGGCCCTTGGGAGCCGCCCCAACCTTAGGCTTAATGGTTATCACTTGCTTGGACTTAGATAATGGAATTCAAGGGAGGCTGGACTTAATTCGCTACGTAGGGATTCTAGCAGGGGTGAAATCCAGCAGGTTCTGACAGGTTCTGGCGAACCGGTAGCGGAAAGTTCGAGTAGTTCGGAGAACCGGCAAATACCACCTCTGGCTGGCCCCAGAGTGGGATGGGAATGGAGATTTTGCAATATCCTTCTCCCAGGAGTGAGGAGGGAATGGGGATTTTGCAGTATCCTTCCCCTGGAGTGAGGTGGGTATGGAGATTTTGCAGTATCCTTCCCCTGCCTCGCCCACCAAGCCACACCACGCCCACAAAGCAGAACCGGTAGTAAAAAAAAATTGAATTTCACCGCTGGATTCTAGGCCGATCCCTCCTTTGTCTCCTTTTAGAAGCCCCCATGTTCTACTACACCTATACAGCCATTAGCTTAAAAATAGGTCTGGATAGTGCCATGATGGCAAACCTATGGCACGCGTGCCAGAGGAAGCAAGCAGAACCCTCTCTGTGGGCACACATGCCATCGCCAGCTGCTCGTCTGGTTTAAACCCTCTTTCCAATCAGCATCCATGTTTCCAGTGTGTTTCTCCCTGCTTGGAACTGAGCCAGATGGATATTTTTTCCAACACCTTCATTCGTGAAAAACAGTTTTATTTGTTTCTCCTAACTTTGCATCCATTACAACAGTGCATGGAAGAATCTTCCCTATAATACTTATGCACGAATTCCTTAAAGCAAAGTCATTCTTGGAAAATGATGCTATGTATGCTATTTCAACTCAGCTAAGTATGAATGATGTCTGGATGTCTGCCACCATCTGTCTCTAGATGATAATTCCAATGTGCTTCAAAATCTTGCTGTTGCAGCTCTAATTATTATTATTATTATTTTTTAAGTTGGAACAGCCCTCTTCTTGAACTTTCAAATAATTGCAACACAGATCCATGTTCAAAACACGATTTTATTACTTTCAACAGGTGTGTCAAACTTATTTTTAAATCAGCATGAGATACGTCATAGTAGAATTATATTTACAGGATTATACATAGGATATCCACTGATATTGCCCTTATGTTAAAAAAAAATATGAACATCTTGGCCCGGTGTTGAAATTCAATTTTTTTTTACTACCGGTTCTGTGGGCATGGCTTAGTGGGCGTGGTGTGGCAGGGAAAGAGAATGCAAAATCTCCATTCCCACCCCACTCTAGGGGAAGGATACTGCAAAATCCCTATTCCCTTCCCACTCCCGAGGGAAGGATGTTGCAAAATCTCCATTCCCACCCCACTCTGGGACCAGCCAGAGGTGGTATTTGCCGGTTCTCCGAACTACTCAAAATTTCCACTACAGGTTCTCCGAACTACTCAAAATTTCTGCTACCGGTTCTCCGAACTACTTAAAATTTCCGCTACTGGTTCTCCAAACTACTCAAAATTTCCACTACCGGTACTCCAAACTACTCAAAATTTCCACTACAGGTTCTCCAAACTACTCAAAATTTCCGCTACCAGTTCTCCGAACTATTCAAAATTTCCACTACAGGTTCTCCGAACTACTTAAAATTTCCGCTACTGGTTCTCCAAACTACTCAAAATTTCCACTACAGGTTCTCCAAACTACTTAAAATTTCCGCTACTGGTTCTCCGAACTACTCAAAATTTCCACTACAGGTTCTCCAAACTACTCAAAATTTCCGCTACCGGTTCTCTGTCAGAACCTGCTGGATTTCACCACTGTCTTGGCCCGTTTACCTACTATAAGCCTGGGTATGTTTTTTCTTAAATGGTGTTTTTAGAAAGAAAAAGACACAAGTAATAAGAAAGATAAATTACACCAGCATCTGTTAAAAGATCAGCTCCACCAAGGATGGTCATTAGTAGTGGTATTCAGCCGGTTCGGGCGAACCGGTAGTGGCGACCTGCAGGTGGGCCAGCCCACCCGCTCCAGCACTATGCCATCTTATTCAGCCACATTTTCTAAGCCACGCGCATGCATGCAAGCTGTGTGCACGATCAAAGTACATGTGCGGGAGGCCGCACACATGTGCGGAATGCGTGCACACGAGCGCATTCACATTTTCGGTGCGCGGCAAACCAGTGGTAAAATTATGTCAAACCCACCTCTGATGATCAGCCCAGAACATTCTCAATGTACCTTGCTAACTTGACTTCTCCTATAGATAGTTGAGAGTTAAAAGAAAGGGTTTTGTGCAGTAATGAAATGTAAAATTTGTTACTACTGGTTCTGTGAGCATGGCTTGGTGGAGATAATGTGACTGGGTGGGTGTGGCCAACTTTTTTTTTTTTACTTTTAAAAGTATTTTTTCTACAACCTCTTCAACTGAAAATGCTTTTAAAAGGCTCTGACGATCCCAGCTGAGCCGCACGATCATCAGAGGCTCTTTTTTAAAAAAACTTTTAAAAGCATTTGTAGAAAAATGCTTTTAAAAGTAAAAAAAAGCCTCTGATGATCGCGCGGCTCAGCTGGGCATGGGGCGGGCAGGCATTTCTGCTACCGGTTCTCCGAACCACCCACCGCCATCGCTACCGGATTGGGCGATCCGGTCCGAACCGGGAGCTTGATCTTGGCTACATCTTGACTTTGATCCTGAGCCATCTAAAATAGGTGGAGCACATTTTTCTCTGTAATAATCCATATTTGTATCTTGGCTGTCAACTTTTTTTTTCTCTTGGCTCAACTGCTGGCGTGGGTTGGGACCAGGGTGAAATCCAGCAGATTCTGACAGGTTTTGGAGAACCGGTAGCGGAAATTTTGGGTAGTTCGGAGAACCGGCAAATACCACCTCTGGCTGGCCCCAGAGTGGGGTGGGAATGGAGATTTTGCAATATCCTTGCCCGTGGAGTGGGGTGGGAATGGAGACTTTGCAGTATCCTTCCCCTGGAGTGGGGTGGGAATGGAGATTTTGCAGTATCCTTCCCCTGCCATGCCCACCAAGCCACGCCCACAGAAGGGAAAAATTTTCGGTAGGGAAAAATTTTGAATTTCACCCCTGGTTAATCCTTTTTATATATGTTGAGTTCCCTTTTAACACCATCAAACTTGGCTGCTATGATATCACCACAATTGCTGGCAGTGAATTCCAGCATTTAATTATGCAAAAAAAAAAAAAAAAGAGAGGCGGTTACGGTTTAGCAAGCAGCAGGAATTCAAAGACCAAGAATTAAAAAATATCTAGGGGTTTCTTTGCCCTATGCAAGGGGAAAAACCTTCCCTTCAAAGGCCAAAAATATACTGTACCGCTGTTCTGAAAGCAACAGAGGTTTGGGGTTGGGAGCAGAAACATCAAAGCCCTCTCTAAAAACACCGTAAAATGCTTCGCAATCCAAGAGAGAAAAAATAGGAAACACTGTTTGTGCTGAACTTCAGGGACAGTTAGGAGGGCATCGAATCTGCCATGCCAAAACTTTAGAAACAGGGTACCAGATTTAGGCTGCAAAAATACCGAAGACCATTAGATGGGAGCAGAGAGTGAGTGGTTCCTCTGTTTCTTTCTTGGTCATTTAAATTTACGCAGCCTTTTATCTTTAAAGAAAGGGACGCGGTGGTTCAGTGGCTAAGACACTGAGCTTGTCGATCAAAAGGTCCGCAGTTCAGCAGTTCGAATCCCTAGTGCCGCGTAACGGGGTGAGCTCCCGTTACTTGTCCCAGCTTCTGCCAACCTAGCAGTTTGAAAGCACGTAAAAAATGCTAAGTAGAAAAATAGGGACCACCTTTGATGGGAAGGTAACAGCATTCCGTGGGCCTTTGGCATTTAGTCATGCCGGCCACATGACCACGGAGATGTCTTCGGATAGCACTGGTTCTTCGGCTTTGAAACGGAGATGAGCACCGCCCGTTAGAATCGGGAACGACTAGCACATATGTGCGAGGGGAACCTTTATCTTTATCTTTAAAGAGCTCTACTGTAGAAAGGGTCAAATACCCAGAACAAGCTTTCCGATTTCATCTAGTAAATCCTAGATTGTTGAGATGTCAGTTAGCTAGCATCTTTGATATAAATTAAAATTAAAGACGTATAGAGCACCACAGAGAGGTTTTCTTAGGAAAGGCAAATCCCTGCCTTAAATTAAATTTAAAATCAATAAAATTAAAGACCATTGAACAGTCTTGGATCCGACTCATTATCCTGCCTATTGGAATTGTTCTCCCTGCATCTTCTTCTTGTGCCATATCCATCATCGGACGTTGGCAATCATGTTGGCAATCCTATTTTTGTCAACAGCCGCAGGAAAAAGTGCTGCTGAGTTTTGTCCAAACCAGTCCCTTAGGTTCTGAAGCCATGATGTTCTTCTTCTGGACCTCGTTTGCCTTCAATATTTCCCGGAAGGATTAAGTGATGCTGTATTTTTTCTGGGTGTCGCATCACATGTCCAAAATACTCTAACTTTCGCTTTTTAATGGATTTGATTATTATCTCTGCATCTAGCAGAACATTTTTGTCATATTTTGACCTGGCTTAGGGCATCTGTTTTTTTTTTCCCCCGGGGTGAACTGTGCATAAATTATATTAATGCATCCGGAAGTGTTGACACTTTCTGCTAAGTACCTAAGCATTGTGAAAGTCTAAGAGGCACAATGACTCAAACTTCACAGGAAATTGGATAGACAGACTTTACGTCTGGTAATGACAAGGACATTCCAACCACAATTTTTCTGAAAAAAAATATATATATTTTTCTTGTTTGTAAATTTTGGTCTAATCCAGCCTATCTCAACCTCAGCAACTTTGACAGTTGTGCTTTTTCTCTTTCAGGATACCTGCAATATAGGGAGTCCTTGCTTAACTGTTCTGCCCCAGCTACGGACCCCAAAGAACGCAGCACACACAAAGTCCATCAAACCTTAGTTTACTAAGTTAAACCAGTCTTTTACAACAACAGCTGTTAATTAACTGCATTAACAGCCGCCAAGAATTCAAAGAATAATAACTGAAAGCTTACTGTGGTTGGCAGAATGCCCAGAAGCAATTTGCAGGAAGCTGATAAGATA
Organism: Pituophis catenifer annectens; assembly: GCF_029215685.1. Taxonomy (NCBI): domain Eukaryota; kingdom Metazoa; phylum Chordata; class Lepidosauria; order Squamata; family Colubridae; genus Pituophis; species Pituophis catenifer. The sequence goes on from NW_027256888.1 coordinate 9,508,286, forward strand.
AGCAAGGCAAGACACGAAGGTATGTGAACGAAGTTGTTCCCTGCAAATTGCTTCAGTCGGCGTTCCTCCTTAAATAGGCTAAGGGAGTGCCTAATTAGCCCCAAGCCTTACTCTCGAGGAGACCTTCTCATGAGGAGCCACTCCTGTCTTTTGGCAGCTCTGCATGCCCGTGCATCGAAAAGAGGCTCCTCTTCGTCCTCTTCACTTAAGGGAGGTTCTGGAGGTTCTGAAGGCCCTGACTGAATCCCCGCCTCTGGCACCACATCTTCTCCAGCCTCCTCATTGTCTGACTGGAGTGCCAGCTGCACAGGCTGCTGGCACAGCACCACACCAGCCTCCTCGCTGTCGGAATCAGCTACTAGTTGCACAGGCTGCTGACGGGCCACAACATTAACCGTCACTTAACCACCGTTCAAAATTGTGATCATGGAACCCCACAAAAAGGTACTTGCAAACTGGATTTGAAGTTCTGACAGCTGCTCCCTCCTGTGATTGCATTTTTGGGCATCTGGCAACCCGCCCACATTTATTGCCGTTGGCAGCGTCCTACCATGATTTATGGTTTTTTTTGCCAGAAACTGGCATTTTTGTTTCCAGCGAAAAATTGCACATTGACCTGAAGCAAAAATTTTGAGTAGTTCAGAGAACCGGTAGTAAAAAATTTGACTGGCCCCGCCCCCATCTATTCTCTGCCTCCCAGGTCCCAGCTGATCAGGACGAAATGGGGATTTTGCAGTAACCTTTCCCTGGATAGGGGAGGGAATGGTGATTTTTACAGTATCCTTCCCCTGCCACGCCCACCAAGCCATGCCACTCCCATCAAGCCACACCCACAGAACTGCTAGTAAAAAAATTTGAAACCCACCACTGCTGCAAAGGTGTTTTTTATTTTTTTGTAGCCCTCTATTGATGGTCCAGATTTTTGCAGGTAGCCCTAAAAATGCAGCAGTTGTCAGGCACGGAAGACCAGGTCCACATGTGAAGATTCAATTCAACTGATTGATTGATTGATTGCTAAAAGCCTATGCACAGGAATCTTCTCAACTCAATGCACCTGCTTGGAATTAAGAGAAGAGTCAATGGAATTCAAAGCGGGTTAGACTTAGTTTGCTTGTGACTACGTAGGGATTCTAGGCTGATCGCTCTTTTGACTCCACCTCCGGGTTCTGCCATCCTTTCTCCTACAGCAGCCTAAACACTCAAAGAGCCATTTGGACCGATATTGTACATGATAACAGCAGCGAGATTGTTGATAGGTAAATACTGGAAAAATGAAGCTTTGCCCACTATCGAGGAATGGACTTTGAAGATGGCCAGTTTTGCAGAGATGGCGAAGATTTCAGCATATTTAAAAGATTGTTCACAAGAGACTTACGAATGGGAATGGAAAAAGTGGATAGATTATGTTCAGAATAAATATCAAACTAGGAAGTATCAAATAGCTTTTATTTGAATATGTTGTATTAAGATAGAAAGATTTTAATGTAATGAAGTTGAAAAATTATACGGGGGAGGGAGGGATTCAAGTTTTATACAAAGGGTTTTTTTTTTACTTGATATGAGTATATTGTGTGGAAGTCCGGGGGGGAGGGGAGGGTTAGGGAGGGTTAGGGAGGTTGGGAAGTTTGGGGTGGGTTGAGGGGGGGGGGGAAAGGGGTGAAAATGTAATTGTAAAACTTTTGCAATAAAAAAAAAAAAAGAGCCATTTGGATCCATTTTCCACAGAAAAGAAAACACCGGGAGCCACAAAACCCTTCCCGTGCCTGACTATTTCTTGAGTGGCCACAAAACTAGCATATGTAGTTGAATTAAACGTTCTGTTTTCTTCTGAAACTTTTCTTTTCTTGGCTTTAGCCATGGTTGGCCTACTGGGGGTTGAAAAGCTCAATAAATCACGTGTCAACGGGTGTCGCACATTGGCAGTTATGACGCATATTTGAGTGACAAGGAGCCACAGCAGAGGGGTGAAAGAGCCACATACAGCTCCAGAGCCGCAAGTTGCTGACTGCTGTCCTACAGCAACTATTTTAAAATGCAAATGAAGAACAGCCTTGGAAGGTTCTGCATAGCGCTGCTCCATTTTTTCACTTTTCTTTCCCCACAGTGTAGCTGACCAAAGACTGCTGAGCACACAGATCATGCCTGAAAAAACAAATCTGAGCTAAAGGTCTGCAAGGAATTATATCACTTCCTTGTATTTTCTCTAAGGGCAAAAGATTAGAGAATATGAGTCAGTCAGTCTGGGGCGGGAAAACAAAAAAGCTGAACTGTGAAAGAATTGAGTTGCTTTTTCTCAACACTAAAGAACAGGCTGACAGCTGAATCTGTACAGAAGAGCGAAGGCATATTCTTTCTGACCTTTTTTTTTTAATATATCCAAAACCCCTCTTCATGTATTTCTATTACTTGTTGCTATTCATCGTGAACAAGTCTAATGATTAACCCCTGATGCAATGATGTATAAAAATGTGGCTGAGGATTTTAAGTGGGAAAGGTCTAAATACAACTGTGTGTTTTTATCACTTGGACTTGGTTGAAACAGTGGTCATTCCAAAAGAAGAAGGAGCAAGGAAGGAAGAGAGGGAGGGAGAGAGGGAGGGAGGGAGGAGCGAGGATGAGGAGGAGAAGAGGAAGAAGAAGAAGAGGAGGAGGAAGAAGAAGATGATGACTCCAAAGGTTGTTTTAGAAGGCCATCCAAAATTTATTTATTTATTGGTTCAATTTATATGCCGCCCTTCTCCGGAGACTCAGGGCAGCTTACAATGCGTTAAGCAATAGCCTTCATACTTTTGTATATACCTGCTTAGTAGGGCTTTCGCTCCCCCTCCCCAAGCGGTGTTCTTTTTTATACAAAGTCAGCTTATTGCCCCCACAATCCGGGTCCTCATTTTACCTACCTCGAAAGGATGGAAGGCTGAGTCAACCTTGAGCCTGGTGAGATTTGAACTTGCAGGCAGCTGGTGCTACTTAACAGCACTTTAGTCTGCTGCGCCACCAAGGCTCTCCTATAGTTGGCAGGAAATACCAGCTGGGAAGCATTAGATCAGAAAGATGTTACAGTGGACAGGGAAGGAGGGAGGAAGGGAGGGAGGAGGAGGAGGAGAAGGAGAGGGAGAGGGAGGGAAAAGGGAAGAAGAAGAAGAAGAAGAAGAAGAAGAAGAAGAAGAAGAAGAAGAAGAGGAGGAGGAGGAGGAGGAGGAGGAGGAGGAGGAGGAGGAGGAGGAGGAGGAGGAGGAGGAAGAAGAAGAAATACGAGCTGGGAAGCATAAGATCAGAAGGATGCTACAGTGGACAGCTCTAGGAATTTGTCTTTGGCGCATATGCTCTCAGTGTACATAAAAAAATACATTCATCAAGAATCATAAGATACAACACTTAGTGATAGTCATTGGATACTAAATAAGCAATCAACTCATACTAGGCAACTAAATAAAACAATATAAATCGTAAAGATATAAGCAACATGGTTATAGTCATAAGTGGGAGGAGATAGGTAATAGGAAGAATGAGAATAATAATAGTAATACAGTCTTAGTGAATAGTATGACAGTGTTGAGGGAATTATTTATTTAGCAGAGTGATGGCGTTCGGGGAAAAATGTTCTTTTATCTAGTTGTTTTGGTGTGCAGTGCCCTATAGCGTCGTTTTGAGGGTAGAAGTTGAAACCATTTACATCCAGGATGTGAGGGGTCTGTAGCCGTGGTGAGTTCCTCCTGGTTCGGCCTGGTTCCCCCGAGCCGGTAGCGGTGACGATATGATGTCACCGAACCGGTTCTGCCCGCCCCCGCCCCCCCCATGTTATTTTTACCTTTTATTTGGCCCCACCCCCAATCTATTGTTGCCTCCTGAGTCCCAGCTGATGGACTACAAGGAAAAACTGTTTAAACTCTTGCCGCAGGGCTTCAAAGGGCCGCCCTACAGCTGGTAAAAGGCAGTTTGGTGGTAGACCGGTGCTTCCAAAAACAAATGAGTAGACTGGTGCCTGCAAAAATAAATGGGTAGACCGGTACAGCTCTGCAAGCAGTTAAAAGCCTGGTAGACCAGTACCTCTGCTAAATCCTAAAGAATTGTCACATGACCATCAAGCCACGCCCACAAAATAAGCCACGCCCACAGAACCGGTAGTAAAAAAAATTAGAACCCACCCCTGGTCTGTAGATATTTTCACAGCCCTCTTTTTGACTCGTGCAGTATTCTTGATTCTTCATTGTTTACGAGTAAAAATGTGCATTCAAGAGAAAGATTTATCGCTGAACCTTGGCTGAAGTTCTCACTTAGTTTTGCAGATGCCTCCCGTGGACTAAATTTCTTGACAAATTCAGGCTTGCTATCACCACTTGCTCTCACTTGTGCCATCAGCGCAGGAATCTAAAGCTGATCCATGACAGTAAATCATGGCAGGATTTATTTCCAGATGTTTACTAATCAAGGAAAAATGGGGAAGGTTTTCTTGCTAGTTTCACTGTCCTGTCCTGAAAAGAGAGAACGAAAGACGAATAATAGAATTTCTAAAATATGGACAGCCTATATTTTATGTGTCCTTTTGACTGGCATTAAGCAGAGAGATTTTAGCCGCTCAAGAAGTTGGCAATATGATGTCCTCAATTACTGTATTTTTCGGAGTATAAGACACACCTTTTCCCCCCAAAAAAGAGGGTGGAAATCTGGGTGCACCTTATACTCTGAATGTAGCTCTGCCCAGCTTCTCAAATGGAGGTTTCAGAGGCTGAAAAAAGCATCAGAAATGAAGCTTCAGAAAAAAAGCCTCCAAACAGAGCTTCAGAAAAAAAGCCGCAGAAACAGAGCTTCAGAAAAAAAGCCTCCAAACAGAGCTTCAGGAAAAAAAGCCGCAGAAACAGAGCTTCAGAAAAAAAGCCTCCAAACAGAGCTTCAGGAAAAAAAGCCGCAGAAACAGAGCTTCAGAAAAAAAGCCTCCAAACAGAGCTTCAGAAAAAAAGCCTCCAAACAGAGCTTCAGGAAAAAAAGCCGCAGAAACAGAGCTTCAGAAAAAAAGCCTCCAAACAGAGCTTCAGAAAAAAAGCCGCAGAAACAGAGCTTCAGAAAAAAAGCCTCCAAACAGAGCTTCAGGAAAAAAAGCCACAGAAACAGAGCTTCAGAGGCTTTTTTTCTGAAGCTCTGTTTTGAAGGCTTTCAGAGGCAGAAAAAAAAAGTTTTTTTCTGAAACAGAGTTTCAGAAGTTTCAGAGGCAGAAAAAAAAGCCAAAAAAAAAAGCAAGGCACAGAGCTCACAACGAACGAATCTGTTGCTAAAATTCACCTCTTGGAACATGCTGATTGGAGGTATTCCGGGAGGCCGATCCACTGCCAATCAGCTTTTTTCTTATTTTCCTCCCCAAAAACTAAGGTGCGTCTTATACTCTGAAATTTATGGTATATTTTCCAGTAAGCTGTTGTTTAATTGGTTTTTTTTCCCCATTATTTAACAAATTTTCTGTGCACAGCCAGAAATGTGGATGTTGACATATCTGCAATTTTCACTGTTTCTCTTCTAGAAGGCGTTACACTTTCTCCTGCTCTTTCTTGTAGCTAAGTATAGCCAGGGGGAGTGGGTGTGGGGGGTGAGATTGCTCAATTGAGGTCTCCAGCCTGTGACTCAAAAATGCTCTTTTTTTTTTTCCTGGCTGAAACTGGTTTCCTTGCAAAGCGCGATTCTGAAGAAAGATGGTGTAGTCACCCTTCCGGGATGATGGGCTCCGTCAAGCAACCTTTGAAAACTGGAAATGCTATAGGTCACACGGTGTGAATTCAGTTGGGGAATGAAGGGAGCGGGTTGCATCAACAGCAGAAACCTAACTGGCTCCCCCAATCAGAATGCAGGCATAAATCCAAAACCTGATTTTTTAGGTGGAGGAATTGATTTTCCCTTAAGAGCTTCTCTTTAAACCAGAGGTCTGCAACCTGCGGCTCTGGAGCCACATGTGGCTCTTTCATCCCTCTGCTGCGGCTCCCTGTCGCTCAAAATACGCGTCACAACCGCCAATGTGCGACACCCGCCAGCATGTGGTTTATTGAGCTTTTCAACCCATCTTTTTTTTCTGAGTTCAAAATGTTTTTGTTTAGCATGAATGATGGCCTTACAACATCTTCCCATGGAGTGAACCAAGTCTTTTAGTTCTGCAGCTGTTCTAATGTGAAACCAAGATTGAATGGTTGCTTCTATTAACTGGGTTTTATTGCTGGGTCGCTTCTGACTAACAAGTTTCTTTAATCGGCTCCATAGATTTTCAATGGGGTTAAGGTCTGGGCTATTCCCAGGCCATTCCAGCAGTGGAATTATCTTGAAACTGCTCCCCGAAACAGTGGTGTTATTAGCCACCAAACCTCAAAAATACTTTTCCCAAAAGGTTTTCACAATTTTGGCCAGTACTGTAGACGTTTATCTTCCCTCTGGAACCATATTTCTTCCACACCTTTGCTGGGAATGTCAGTTATCTAGCTTTCCTTCGGAACTTTCTCCTTACTGTGGGTTCTTTGAGATAGCCAAAAAAACTACCAGCAATCATGAACCTTAGAGTCCCTATGGATGATGGATCTTGTTAAGGATATTGTTGTTGTGTTACCAACCACCAGAGTGTAGAGCACAGAGAAACGCTGCTGAGAGCAATGAATAAGAGATGCGCAAACTGGTTTATCAAAAGTTTACTTTATAATAAAAAAACAATCTCATCGTCTTTAAATCAATCCAAGTCTTTGCCAGTTAAATCAGTCCAGTGATACAAGAATCTTCTTACCACACAAACAGTAGCTGGTTAGAATAACAAACTCACTCTGGTTCACAAACCACGATGGTAGCAGATCCATCCAACTGATGATAGCACAATGGATAGCAACTCCACACACTATGGTAGCTTATCATCAACTGAATACGTTACAGTACCTTCCTTAAATAGGTTCACAACTAATTACAGCATTACTCAGCATTACAATGAATCAGCAGGAAAACTTTAAAGTCACACAATACATATTCATATTAAAGTCACAGAACACATATATTGCCTGGACAACTTGTTAGGCTCAAACCATATCCTAACAGATCTCTTTCATTTAGTACTCGTATTTCAGTCTGGGATGTTCTCCCTGACTTCTTTTCAAGGTGATAGGTGGCAATTTTTCATACATGAAGGGGGTGCATTTGGGCTATACAGAGTAAGGAGAAGGGACTATTTTAAAACCAATTCAAGAAAGGTGAACTTTAGCCTGTCTTAACCGCAGGCTGGAAACAATGACAGCAATGTCATGGGGCATTAGAAGAAAGCAGAAGTTTCTGCATGTGTGGCAAAGGCTCTTAGCTCTTATTTGAACCCGGTCCTGACAAAGAACCTTGGAGAGGTTTCTAATTTGGTAGACTACACTAGTCCAAGACATCGGTTTAAGAGATGACTATGAATTCATAATGGATATGCTTCATCTTTTTCTTAGTCTCATCACTCGGTGATCCTTTCATCCATCCTTTCAGTAAATTTGGGTTTAAAAAAAAAAAATTCAAGGAAATTCTTGCAAGAGAGCTACTGGAGCCAGCTGGAGACTACCGTGTTTCCTCAAAAATAAGCCCTACCCCCAAAATAAGCCCTAGCTTTATTTTTTACACATGTACCCAATATAAGCCCTACCCTCCAAAAATAAGACCTAGTTAAGACTCCGCTCATTCCATTGCACCTGGTTGCACGGAGTGGGGTGAGGCGCATGGATAAAAATCAAGCTAAGGTGGGGATGGGGGTGGAGCTGCTTACCTTCAAACAGTTGCAGCCAGGCCTCGAACACCCCGACACCTGCTTCACCTTGCTGGCCCACTTCTTCTGCAGCCACTTGCTGCCACTTGCATGTTGTGGTCCACCAGCAGCCTGCAGACCTGGCAGCAGAGTCGGACAGCGATGAGGCTGAGGAAGAACATGGGCCAGTCCTGGAGACTGGGGAAGGCCCGGATGAGGGCTCTGCATCGGAGGCAGAGATGGGGCCAGGGCCATCGGGGAGTGATGTGCGGACTTCGGAGCCTCCAGAGGCTGACAGCAGAGAAGCAGAGGAACAGGAGGAGCCTGTTCCTAGTGCACGTATGAGAAGAGCTGCCAGAAGGCAGGAGCAGATAAAACAGAGAGGATGACTCGGGAGTAGGGCCAAGAGATAATTGGCCTCTCCCATAAGGTTTAAAAAACCAGCAACGGCTCTTGGCCTTTTTGCCAGAAAACAACCGTTGAGAGATTTGCTTCGTGTTTGGATGTATTTCTTTCTTGTCAGCGTCTTCTGTTCCTGAACTGTTGCCAAGAAAAGCCTTTGGCAGTTTGCCTAATTATCCCAAGGTCAGAGATAAACTGAAGAATGGTGTTTTGAGGACTTTGCTTTCATTTAATTTGGAATAAGCTGAGAATGAGTTAATTCTCAGCTGTTTTAATAAAATCTATTTGTTTTTGGAACTGTTTTGCATTTAATATTAACTACGTGGGCCTGGGTCACAACATTGCGTGCGTCACCCTTGGCCTCCATTTCGCTGTCAGAGACTTAACGAAAGGCTTCTGCAGCTGAGAAACAAGCCCTGGATTTACGTGCGCAGTGCCCCCGACCTCCATTTCACCATCAAAGGCACCATCAGAGCTCTTTTGTTAGCTGCAGAGGCCTTTCCTGAAGGCCTCTGACAGTAAAATGGAGGTTGGGGGTGCTGCACTTGAGTGGCAGCAAGCGGCCACAGAAGAAGTGGGCTGACAGTGGCCACATGGGCTCCTGCTGGGCGAGGATGTCGGTGCGGCTGCTGCGAGATGAGGCAGTGGAAGACACAACCAGAAAATAAAATCTGGTGCCTCTTTTGGAGGCAAAAAAAGATAGAAGACCGGGTCTTATTTTTGGGGAAACACAGTAGTAAGTCTCTGGATATCTGGGAACGAATAAAAGTGGTGAAGTTTTGTGACAAAACAAAGACCATCATAGTTAATTAAAAGCAAAACAAACTCAGCATGGATTATGAATGTTGAAATTAAACCATGTATAGGATAACTGAAGAACAACAATGACCCAACCTATAAAATAGTCAAAGATAACATGACTGATCAAAAGATTTCCATTTGCCAACTTGGTTCAACTAAGAAGGAAGACGCAATACATTAAATCAGCCATGGCTAAAGCACACACTAATATTTAACAGAAGGAATTTGATCGCACCTTTTCAAACACAGCTAATTAAACGGCACAAGAATTTATGAATTGAACACGATGAAGTAAATTAATAATAATAATAAACTTTATTGTCATTGTACGTGTATACACGGTATACTCATACAGTGAAATTCATTTAACACCCAAAGACCAGGTCCAACACACATAACAATCCCCAAACACACTCCCACCCACCACAATTCCCCACCCCTAAACCACCCAAACATCCACACAACAGACCAAGTAATACTGTCCAACAGCTCACTGATGGTGGCCCTTTAGTTCGTTGTTGAGTGCAATTATAGCTCTGGGATAAAAACTATTCAGAAAACGTGTGGTCCGAGTTTTAATTGTTCTGTATCTTCTGCCAGAAGGCAACAGTCCAAAAAGATTGTAAGCAGGATGGGAAGAGTCTCTGAGAATGTTATGCAACTTCGTCAAACAGTGAGATTCGAAGATGTCATCCAGGGCTGGTAGTTGGAGTCCGATGATATTCTGGGCAGTTTTAATGATTCTCTGTAGAGCTTTTTTGTCCACTAGAGAGCTGCTCCCATACCATGCAAGAATAAGTTGCAGCTCACATAATGTCAGGCGTGAATAACCAGGTGCGTCTGTTAAGATCAAAGATTGAAAGAGTTTCTTATTGCTACTTCTAATAGAAGAATCTAGACCACTAATGATCAAAGCTAAATTGGCGCTGGATAAGGGTCAGTGCAATTTAGGAGGGGCTGGATTTAGGTCTTTGTGGCAACGTAACGACTCCAAATCGATGACCTGTTTGACTCCAACTTCCAGCTTAGCTTGCTCTTCTCCGACTGTTGTGGCCCGCCAGCGGCCAGCAGAGCTGGCAGCAGATTCGGATAGTGAAGAGGTTGGGGAGGAACATGGGCCAGTCTTGGAGTCTGGGGAAGGCTCTGATGAGGGCTCTGTGTCAGAGACAGAGAGGGGGCCAAGGCCAGATGCCAGTTATCAGAGTCAGACATCAGTGAGGCAGACAAACGGATGGAACCTGTTCCCAGTGTGCGCATGCGCAGAGTTGCCAGACTAAGGGAACAGCTAAAGAACAAGGGTCGACTTGGAAGTAAGGCCACAGGTAGATGATGAATGGCCCCTCCCAGTGATCTGTCCCTGTCCACACACACAAACACAGCCAGCCGAGGGTTAAGAAAGTACTTGGCACGCACACAGGTCGTTATCTCAAACTTGGCAGCAATATAATCACCGTCTGCCAAGAGCTTTTACTGCAACAGATAACATAAAATTACATACGCATTGCAAATAGTCCAGCAAAACAATATTCCTTTCGGCAGCTTCAGACGTTGTTCAAGTGACTAGCCAACGTTCGTTTTTGTTCGTCACGGAGTCTTACCAGCCACCACCCTCTCTTATATAGTCTCTGAGGTGTGGTCCAGTGACTCAGTTCTAATCCCTAGCACGCCTCCTTAACTGCTGCAACCGTTTATCACGCCTTCGTTGGCATGCATCCAGGAATGACGGCTCTCCTTCGCTCTCATCCAAGACACCTGGCTCCTGGCTAATCTCCTCTCCCTCGGCCGGCACCTGAGACAGTGCCAGAGGGGAGGGGCCTGGAGAGGGAGGCCTGGCTGACTCCTCTTCCTCATGTTCGGAGCTTTCTTCCTCTGATGAGATAGGCTCAGAGGGCGGGGCCACAACACCCAGAGGGAATAAAAGAGGAGCGAAAGGGGAGTGTTCAAGAGACAATTAGTTCACCTAATTGGTTCGTGACTCTCCGAGACTCCTTGCCAAGTTTTGAAGATATCGGCCTGGCAGCTCTCCAAGCCAGATAAGGTCTGTGACTGTAAACTCTCCCTTGAAAGACTTTGCTGAGTGTGAAAGAGAGAAATTCACAGTAACTTAATTAAAAGGTATTTTTGTTGGGATAAGGAGTCTGCTTCGTGGTTTGGGAATGCCTAGGTCAGAACACTGACACAAAAGTGTATGCTATTTAAGAAAGTCGGTTAGTCACTAAAGGTGCCACCACATTCTTCCCAATTTTTGCCATCATAAGCTAAGACAACTTTCCTCCTAACCATGACATTTACGGTAATAGGTGGGTGCTTAAAAATGATGAGGAAAGACTAAAAATGAACTCTCTTCTAAAAGGTAAAGGTAAAGGTTACCCTTGCACATATGTGCTAGTTGTTCCCGACTCTAGGGGGCAGTGCTCATCTCCGTTTCAAAGCCGAAGAGCCAGCGCTGTCCGAAGACGTCCCCGTGGTCATGTGGCCGGCATGACTAAACGCCAAAGGTGCATGGAACGCTGTTACCTTCCCACCAAAGATGGTATTTATTTTTCTACTTGTATTTTTTACATGCTTTCGAACTGCTAGGTTGGCAGAAACTGGGACAAGTAACTGGAGCTCACCCCGTTACGCGGCACTAGGGATTCGAACCGCTGAACTGCCGAGCTTTTGATCAACAAGCTCAGCATTTTAGCCACTGAGCCACCGCGTCCCTTAATTCTCTTCTACCATTTAACAAATCAGTTTAGAAGTGTCTCTGACAGTAATTTCATCACGAGGTCTATCGGATCTGCAGAACTTCAGATTATTTTTGCATGACCGCCAAGGAGGAAGGGTGGAATTTTCTACATTTCTTTCTTGCCATCTGATGGTAATTTAGTGTCCCAGTTTAGAACTCCTTGTTCACCGTAACGTTTAGCAACCTTGTCTATTCATTTAAAGCATTCTTACCCAGCTTTTCAGTCCAAAAATAATCTCCTTCCAGCCTCCAGAAAGCAATGGAGATTATTTATTGCGATTTATTCCTGTAAAACACTCTGGCATGCTTTTTACTCATTTTTTCCCCTCCGCTTTTCTATTTTATTTGAGCTTCTCAGTTGTGGAGCTGATTTGCTCGAGATCAAGTGACAGACTTCAGCCACTAATTTTAACCGCAAGCTTTGTAAACCATAACAAACTGCATTATATCTTGTTATCAACAGGATAACTTGTTTTCAATAACTGCTGCAATGAGAAAAGTTACAGTAGTCGCCAAAATAGTGGAAACGTTTTGGGAAAAGTGTATTTTTGAGGTTTGATGGCTAATAACACCACTTTTTGTTTTGGAGTTTCAAGATAATCCTATTCCACTGCTGGAATGGCCTGGGAATAGCCCAGACCTTAACCCAATTGAAAATCTATGGAGCCGACTAAAGAAACTTGTTAGTCAGAAGCGACCCAGCAATAAAACCCAATTAATAGAAACAATCCTTCAATCTTGGTTTCACATTATAACAGCTGCAGAACTAAAAGACTTGGTTCACTCCATGGGAAGATGTTGTAAGGCCGTCATTCATGCTAAAGGTTACCCAACTAAGTATTCTTAGTTGGGTAACCAACTAAGCTCCATGGCTCAGGACCTGGGTACTTGTGGGACCGCCTACTACCACCAATAGCCTCCCACCGGCCGGTATGCTCTCATAGAGAGGGGCTCCTCCGGGTGCCATTGGCCAAACAATGTTGACTGGCAGCCCCCAGGGGGAGAGCCTTCTCTGTGGGGGCACCTACTATCTGGAACGAGCTCCCCCCAGAGATACGGAGGATCCCGGATCTGCGCGCCTTCTGCCGCACCCTAAAGACCTTTTTATTTCACCAGGCGGGCCTGGCCTAACTTTCTCCCTCTTTTTTAAACAATTTTAATTTTAATATTTTAATGTTTTTAATATTTTTAATACTCAAAGTTTAAATTTGTTTTAAATTGATCGGGGTTTTAATCTGTCTGGGCCAAACTATTTAATTCGATTTTATTTCTGCTTTTTAAATTTTGTATGTATGTATTTTATTGTTGGCTGTTCACCGCTCTGAGTTCTTCGGGAGTAGGGCGGTATACAAATCAAATAAAAGTAAAGTAAAGCAAAAGTAAAGTATTAACTGACATGGGGATCATTTTTGTATATCTCGTTTTTTCTACGTGTTTCACTTTTCTTCCTTATACTGTAACTGCTATTCTAATGGCAAATCCTTCATAAAAGTTGTTGCATTACATTCTTGGTTAAATTATCTTTCCAATGATATATAATTTTATGGTATTACTCAAAAAAAAAAAAAGTGGTGTTATTAGCTAGTTTTAGAAAATACACTTTCCCCCAAAAGGTTTCCACATTTTTGGCCATTACTGCCCAAAGTTTTAACGCTCACAAATTTTGGTGGAAACCATGTATAACAATTTTGTGTTGTGCGGCTGTCCGTTGAATTTGTTCGCACGGAAAAGATGCTACGATGTTAATTTTCCCTACATGCATATTTTACAGTGAGAAAGGGTAGTATACGGTATATGTTAGGATTAAGAATCTAAATTACATGCTTGCAGTACTCTGTGGGCATCTGGCAAAGAAACAGCTCAAAGAGTTTTGTTGTGCTAAAAACACTGACACATTTTAAAAAACCAGAAACAAAACAGATAAGAGAAGACCGAAGCCAGGAATCATTAGATCAACTTACAGGAAAAGATTTTTCCTTACCCCTCTGGGAAATAGAAGGATACTAGAATAAGCAGAAAAGAAAGATTGAGGCCAAGAATGTCTTGAGTACAGAGAGGGAAATATAAGCCAAATGTCAGCCACGCGTACTGCTGAAATGTCATTGCGGGAGTAACAAATTGCAAATTAAAGACTCAAGAGTTGGCAAGGAGGCTTCTGAAGTTTGTTCGCTTCCATACCCGTTGCAGATTTTTTTATTATTATTATTTGGGAGGAATGGGGGAGAACTAGCGGAAGAATTGGAATGAACATATAGATAGATGGAGAACTCATCAAATTTGCAGATGACACCAAGCTGGCAGGAATAGCCAACACTCCAGAAGATAGGCTCAAGATACAGAAGGATCCGGACAGACTTGAACATTGGGCGGTATCGAACAAAACGAAATTCAACGGTGAAAAAAGTAAGGTTCTACATTTAGGGAAGAAAAACAAAATACACAGTACCGTATACGTGCTACCTTGCTCAATAGCAGTAACTGTGAGAGGGATCTTGGAGTCCTAGCGGACAACCATTTAGATATGAGCCAGCCATGTGCAGCAGCTGCCAAAAAAGCCAACACAGTTCTGGGCTCCGTAAACAGAGGGATAGAATCAAGATCACGTGAAGTGTTAATACCACTTTATAATGCCTTGGTAAAGCCACACTTAGAATATTGCATTCAGTTTTGGTCACCATGATGTAAAAAAGATGTGGAGATTCTGGAAAGAGTGCAGAGAAGAGCAACAAAGATGATTAGGGGATTGGAGGCGAAAACATATGAAGAACGGTTGCAGGAACTGGATATGTCTAATTTAATGAAGAGAAGGACTAGGGGAGACATGATAGTAGTGTTCCAATATCTCAGGGGCTGCCACAAAGAAGAGGGAGTCAAATTATTCTTCAAAGCACCTGAGGGAAGGACAAGAAGCAGTGGGTGGAAACTAATCAAGGAGAGAAGCAACTTAGAACTAAGGAGAAATTTCCTGTCAGAAGATTCTAGGTTGAATCTCTCCTTGTTCAGTTTCCATCCATGATTCCTTGTCTGGCCTTCAGGTGCTTTGGAAAATAGCTTGACCCCCTCCTCTTTGTGGTAGCCCCTCAAATATTGGAAGACTGCTATCATGTCTCCCCTGGTCCTTCTCTTCACTAGACTAGCCATGCCCAGTTCCTGCAACCGTTTTTCATGTGTTTTAGCCTCCAGTCCCCTAATCATCTTGGTTGCTCTTCTCTGCGCTTTTCCACAAGTCTCAACATCTTTTTTATAGTGTGGTGACCAAAACTGGATGCTGTGTGGTCTTACTAAAGCTTTATAGAGTGGTATTAGTACTTCACTTGCTCTTGATTGTATCCCTCTGTTAATGCAATTTAGGATTGTACTGGCTTTTTTTTTTAGCTGCCACCACACACTGTACATCAGGGGTGTCAAACTCAAGGCCCACGGGCTGGATACGGCCTTCAGGGTACTTAAATCTGCCCTGCGGGGCCGGTCTGGAAATATCAAAGGACCAGAGTGCGGTGCCTCTACTGGCCATAATGCACGGCCCGTTTTTGGCTTCCCCGGCCTCCAGCAGCACTCTGTTGGCTAAAAACGGGGCATCCGCGAGGCCCATTTTTGGACGGCAGAGTGGTCCTGGAGACCGGGAAGTACTGTGGAAAGAAAGAAAGAAAGAAAGAAAGAAAGAAAGAAAGAAAGAAAGAAAGAAAGAAAGAAAGAAAGAAAGAAGGGAAAAAGCTCATGTTGAGCCTATGTCAAACGCACACCATGACCACGCCCACCCCAGCCATGCCCACCATGCCCACATCTACTCCACCCCACCCCTGAGGTCAAACATAACCCTGATGCAGCCCGCAATGAAATAGAGTTTGACACCCGTGCTGTAGATGTTGCCGTTCACTTACAGTAATAACCAATTCTAAAAACTCAACCAAGTCAAGACAAAAAGGAGCCACAGAATTACTTATGCCTTGTGCAACTGGAATTGGAATAGATTATCTACCTCCCAAGGAGCTTCAAAGGACTTCCCAAGCTGTTGAGATTCCAGCATCCAAAACGGGCCGTGTGGGAACTCCTGGGAGGGGTGGGGTGAAATGCTCCCGGTTCGGACTGGATCGCCCAATTTGTTAGCAATGGCGGCGGGTGATTCGGAGAACCGGTAGCAAAAATCCCTGCCCCCCCATGCCCAGCTGAGCTGCGCGATCATCAGAGGCTGTTTTTTTTTTTACTTTTAAAAGCATTTTTTCTACAACCTCTTCGGCCGAAAAAATGCTTTTAAAAGTAAAAAAAAAAAAAAAGCCTCTGATGATCGCGCAGCTCAGCTGGGATCGTCAGAGGCTTTTTAAAGCATTTTTTTCTGCAACCCCTTCGGCCGAAGAGATTGTAGGGGGGGAAAAATGCCTTTAAAAGCCTCTGGCGATCCCAGCTGGCTTGCCTGATCGTCAGAGGCTTCTAAAAGCATTTTTTTCTTCAACATCTTCAGCCGAAGAGGTTATAGGGGGAAAATATGCCTTTAAAAGCCTCTGGCAATCCCAGCTGATTTACCTGATTGTCAGAAGCTTCTAAAAGCTTTTTTTTCTGCAACGTCTTCAGCCGAAGAGGTTGTAGGAAAAAAAATGCCTTTAAAAGCCTCTGGCAATACCAGCTGACTTGCCTGATCGTCAGAGGCTTCTAAAAGCATTTTTTTCTGCAACCTCTTAAGGTTGTAGAAAAAATGCTTTTAAAAGTAAAAAGAAAAAAGTTGGCCACGCCCACCCAGTCACATTACCCCCCCACACACCAAGCCACGCCCACAGGTAGTAACAAATTTTAGATTTCACCCCTGGTGCAGGGTGTGCGTGGAGGTTTGGGGAGGGTGAAAAATGGGCCTACCGGAGGGCCTCCAGAGCCTGGGGAGGCTGTTTTCACCATCCCGGAGGCTCGAGAAAAGCCTCAGGAGCCCGGGGAGGGCAAAAACACCCCACCCCACCTCCACTGTGGTGCAGGAGGCTGACTAGGCCAGCTCACCATGGCCACACCCATCTAGCAAACAGGCAGAAAACCCCTTGCTAAAACTTTTTCAAGCCCACCCCTGGTTCAATGTACCAATTTATCATGAAGAGCAGTGTGCTACCTTCTCAAGGAAGGGCACCCTTCAAAGATCAACGGAATGTTCTAGCCAGTGTAAAGATTATCTTTGAATTATTAACAGAGGAAATAGGGAAAAACAATTTAAAGAGCTTGTGTGGAAAACGAACTGTTTCTCTTCAGTTTCTTGACAGGGCCTTAATTCAAACCCATCAGATTTCAAGGCTGGATGCAAATCTGGCTGGAAATTATTATATACGTTTTCTTGCAATGACCCAGCCTACCCACTGCGAGGGAAAGCAAACCATAGTTCCTCTGGAAAACTAAGCCATCTCTGACTTATAATTTTGAAACTCCTTGGAGATCTCCTTTGAACTTCAACCAAGAAAAATCCTGCCTTATAAATAATGGAATTTGTTGATTGGCTGACAGACTTGGTCAATATTAGTTTTGGCGAAACAGACTGGATGCATTTCCTTGAAGAACTCTGCTGGTCACAGCGCTAAAAATTTCTGTCAGTGTAATTTCTTTTTGTTGGAGCGATGCTAAAAGAAAGAATCATTTCCAAAGTTACTTCCAGAATTTAACCTAACATTTGGCCTGCCTTGGTTAAATGTTACTTTACATATTTCTTTCTGGAACACTCTAATCTTTTTTGCATGCCTACCCAAGGTTGAAGCCATCTTTTCCGATTTAGAATGTAACGATATTGCAAGTTTCATTCAATGCCAGTTGAAATGCTAAACTGACTGGGCCGCTTCTATTAAAGCCGCAAGAGATCTTCGAGACCGCCTGCTGCTACCGATGGCCTCCCACCGACCTGTGCGCTCCCACAGAGAGGGCCTCCTCGGGGTGCCATCAGCCAAACAATGTAGGCTGGCGACCCCCAGGGGGAGGGCCTTCTCTGTGGGGGCACCTACTCTCTGGAATCAGCTGCCCCCAGAGATAAGGAGAATCGGTGCCTTCCGCCGTGCCCTTAAAACTTTCTTTTTTCAGCAAGCCGGGCTGGCTTAACATATTTTTTAACATATTTTTTAATTTTTAATTGGTTTGTTATCTTAAATTGGGGCCAAATTAATATATATCCTTTTAATTTTTTTTTTAATGTTTGTATTGTATGTTTTTATCTGGCTTTACACCGCCCTGAGTCCCTCTGGAGAAGGTGCGGTATATAAATTCGAAATAAAATAAATAAAATAAAAATAAAATAAAGATGAAAGAAACTTACCCGCAAACGTACTTCCGCAGAAGCAGAAAACCGACTGAAAGGAATTGAGGGGATTTGGGTTTTTCTAAATGGAAGGCAATGTGGGTTGAAGAAATATTTAATCACAAAAGCGTCAATTTTCTGCTCAAGTGGTAAACTCCAAAGCGCATTCCCAATTCTATCTACGGTTCGTGAGAGCTAAGTGAAAACACCACAACAAAAACAGCCATGTGGGATGTTATATTTGTCCTATATACAATGAAACATTTCCATGGCTAAGTCACTCTTTTCTGTCATATTTCCCAAAGCTTGAAGATATCTCCTTGCTGCTCAGTCCTTGACATCAGCCCTGGGCTCATCGCAATGGTTCAGCTCCAGTGGTAATATTCAGCCAGTTCTATGCGGTTTGGGCAAACCGCATAGAACTGGCTGAATAGCGGTGGCTGCGGGAGGCTCTGCCTACCCGCCTGGAGGCAAACTTTATTAATTAGAATTTGAGAAAATGCCAAATTACAAAATTAGTGGACTCTACTGAGTTATGCTATCAAAATATTCTGAATTCTGATGAAAGAAATATTAGAAAAATATAGGAATGCAAGACTTAGGCCAGGGGTCGGCAACCTTAAACACTCAAAGAGCCACAAAGGTCCTAAGTGGAAGCTCCCCGTTCAATTCTGGAGCCGACCGGAAGTCCGGTTCCCCCACCATAGAGTTTCCTCCTAGCGCAGTGTCCTTTTTCCTCTGCCGACCGGAAGTTCGGTTCCTCCATCATAGAGTCTCCTCCTAGCACGGCGTCCTTTTTCCTCTACCTGTCCTCACCGAAAGCTATCAATTGTGCAGCCAACCCAGCGACAGGGAGCCACAGCAGAGGGATGAAAGAGCCACATGCGGCTCCAGAGCCGTGGGTTGCCGACCCCTGACTTAGGCCATACGGGAAGAGGATATGGAAAGGGAGGAGAGAGGACCAGAGATGAAATATTCCCACTCTTGGTGGAAACACAAATACACATCCACACAAGCAAAAAAAAAAAAAACTCTTCAGTATGACTTCATCTACAGTAGCTGTGAAATTACCATAATGAACAATGCATGTTGCTCATCAAAACATCCAACATTTAACACCCTTCTCTTGTAAATTAAAATAGAGCTATAATTTCATGCCCATGTAGAGCAGGTGAAACCTGTTCCTTCAATTTAATCCCCTCTAGATGTTGTAGTTAAACCACCCATAAAGATGGCTTCTGGTGGAGATCTTGAATCTGGCTCCCTGGTTGTGATAAAAACAGTTCCCATTGGTGAATTATGGACTTTTTTTCCCCCTAAGGCAGTGTTTCCCAAAGTGTGGTACACGTACCCCCAGGGGTACGGGAAGAGTTTGGTGGGGGTACGCGTTGCACCGGAGTTTGGTGGGAATATCCACTGCACCGTGCTTAGCTGCGCCCACAGAACAAGGAAAGAAATAGGCGCGTATCACAGTTTTTACACGGGAACTGGGGCCATCGTACATCGTATCACAACTCATTATGGCGGGAACTTCTGTGCATCCTTGGCGCAGCTCAGGTTCGGCCATTTTTAAACTGCGGGTACTCAGCGTTACGAAAATTATAGAAGGGGTACACATATGTCAAAAGTTTGGGAAACACTGTCCTAAGGGAACCTCTATCTTTTGCCATAGTAGAGGAATAAGATCAAAGTTTTTTGATGAGATAATAGATCAGAATTAGGGCTTTTCCCCCATTTAGATCTAATCTGTCAGGGGCAAAGAATAAGGACCATATCTTAAATTGGCAGCTCAGATTTATTATTCAAGCCTACATACAAGATTCTAGTCAATTAATGTTCAATACTAAATGGGCAGTGGATAAGGGTCAACAGAATTCAAGACAGATTTGTGGATTACTGCCTGGACTACTGTAACACTCTCTACATGGGGCTCCCCTTGAGGAGCACCCGGAGGCTCCAACTGGCGCAGAGTGCAGCCGCGTGGGTGGTTATGGGAGCGACGTGGCGCTCCCATGTAACACCTCTCCTGCGCGAGCTGCACTGGTTCCCAGTGGTCTTCCGGGTGCACTTCAAGGTTTTGGTTACCACCTTTAGAGCGCTCCATGGCTTAGGGCCTGGTTATTTACGGGACCACAATGTCGACTGGCGGCCCCCAGGGGGAGAGCCTTCTCTGTGGGGGCACCTACTATCTGGAATGAGCTCCCCCCGGAGATACGGAGGATCCCGGATCTACACACTTTCCGCCACGCTTTCAAGACCTTTTTATTTCACCAGGCTGGTCTGGCCTAACCTCTCCCATTCTCTTTTTAATGTAAATTTTAAAGTAAATTTTAATTTGTTCTTAACCTGGGGTTTTAAATTTGTCTTGGACTAAATTGATTTAATTCGATTTTACTTCTGCTCTTAAATTTTTGTATTCTATGTGTTTTATCTTGTGCCTGTTCACCGCCCTGAGTCCTTCGGGAGTAGGGTGGTATACAAATTTAATAAAATGAAAAATGAAAAAAAAAATGAAATGAAACATAATGACTCATTTAACTCTGCCCACTCCACAAATACACCCATAAAAGATTCATTTTTTCCCCCCAAATGTCTTTGCACTGTGGCCTTTATCCCCAAGAGAGGGAGAAGCTTAAATCACCCTTTAGCTGTACCCCTATTAAAATAGCGTCTCCATCTTTCTTCTAACACCGCCCAATGGCAGCCTCAAGGGGTATAAAATCTGTTAAGCTTAGCAACCGATTACCTTGCTGAGAAGTCAGGAAATTGGCAAGGACTTGAAACAGAGGCAGTCAAAAGGAGAACAGGGGATGCCAGAGGGGACAGCGAGTGGCATGTCAGCACAGTTCACTGCTGACTCAAGATGGGAGGATAGAGTTGGATTCAGCAGTGGGGGAAGGTCGTACGTTATCCCAGTGAAAGGTCATCCCTCTGAAACCAACGTCCTTGGTTGGAGAAAAAGGGAAACTGGAGAACGATGACTTAAGAACAGCAGTGCCCACTCACAACAGGATAGGAGAAGGGACAAAAGAGAAGTTCCTTGGGCCACGAAGTTTTGTACTCTCGCACAGGAAGTTCAAAAAAACTCCCGTTGGAAGGAAAATCCATCTGGTTCAGTTCCAAGCTGGAAACAAAATGGAGGCTGATTGGAAAGAAGGCTGATTTATTGATGAACAGAACCATCAGGGTCTGTGGTTCTGGGGCAGCTAACCCAGAACTGCATGCTGTGTCTGTGCGTGTTGATTCTGTTCACCAATAAACATCAGCCTCCATTTTATTCCCGGCTTGGAACTGGAACTGGATTTTTCTCCCAACGCTCCAGTCCCACAGGGTTCCTTATTTGTGATTCTGAAGAAATCTAGCTATGCAATTAAAAACAAAACCATAGAATCTCTTCAGTAGGGTCCCCAAAATAGCTCTAGGCCAAAGGCATCGAACGGTTATTCGATTTATCCATCTTGTAGATCAGGGATGAGCAAATGTGGACTCTTCATGACCTGTGGACTTCAACTCCCAGAATTCTTGAGCCAGCTCCAGTTATAAACAGGCCATCACTGCTGCAGATGGAGATGACAGTATTATAACTGAGATGACATTTGTGCTTTCTCTTCTTTAGGATACCTGAAATTCAGGTAGTTCTTGCTTAACAGTCGCTTAGCGACCGTTCAAAATTAGGACGGGAGGAACCCCACAAAAGGAACTTGCAAACTGGATTTGAAGTTTATTGAAGTTTATTATTATTTTAGGTTATTAAATTGAAGTTTATTTATTATTTATTATTATTCATTAGATCAATTTGTATGCCGCCCCTCTCCGAAGACTCAGGGCGGCTCACAATGCATTTAAAATCATTATAAAAAAACATTTTAAAATTAAAAACATTAAAACTCATTCACACCATTCATGGCCGGATCTCGCCGGATCGCAAAAGTTCTAACAACTGCCCCCCCCCCTCCAATTTTGGGTACCCAGCAACCAATCTTCTTCTTCGGAGAAGAAGCTTCTTGGATGAGAAGCGAAACATCTTCAAAGGAAAACCAGAAAGTCAAATTGTCTCTTGAAAAAAGCACCTTTGGGGCAACCATGACTTGGATGTCTGAGAAGCTGCTTTCAACACAGGATGTGCTAGGGACCAGAGAATGGGAGATTTTAGCTTGGTTTCCTAGGATCTCTTTTTAAAGAGTTCAGACTTCCAGTTTCATCGATTTATCTGTAGAGTAAACCCCCTCCCCCCGAGAGTCAGTTCTGATTATGGCCATGAACAAACCTAATAAGTAAAGAACATTGCCTGTGTTTTATGCAACACCCTGATTTCCTGGGCTTGATTTAAAGGACGGTGTCACAAACGCCAAGCTACATTACTCTCCCAAGCAATCCCTGGTTAAAACTAATCAAGTTTAGCGTGTTTTGCAAATGTTGTGGTTAGGGCTTCAACCTATTCTGGTTAAACATGATAGGGTTTCCTAAATGTGGGAGCTATTTCTGAACAGGAGGGAAAACTAGTCAATCCACTGGATTTCCCTTGTGGTCCTTTTGGCCTGTTTTTCGCCCTCCCCAGGCTTCAGAGGCTTTTTTGGAGCCGAGGGCGGGGGGGAACAGCCTTCCCCGTGCTCCTGGTGGCCCGCCGGAAGCCAGAAATAGCCCTTTTCCCGACTTCCAGTGAGCCTGGAAGGCCCTAAAATCAGCTGGCTGGCGCACACATGCACGCTGGAGCTGAGCTAGGGCAACCCTTGCGTGCCCACAGATATGGCTCTGTGTGCCACCTGTGGCCCGCGTGCCATAGGTTCGCCATCACAGCCCTAAACTCTGCTGAAAATGTTACCTAGTATGGTAACGAAATGTTCAGAAATGACCCACAAGCTCAGAGAACTAATCTTCACCCTCATCCTTCACCCGAGCTACAGATATTTGCCAGTATTGTAAATGCATGTGTATGTAAAAGTGTTTGCATGTTTAAAATAAAAAATGCTATAACTACCTGTTTGCATGAGAAACAAGTAATTAGGTTACATAACTATGCATTTAGGCCAATGCTATTACTCATCGTTGTTGTTTTTTCTAACTGGGAAATCTTGGAAGAGACCCATAGGAATGATTGATACGACATTATTGATACAAAAATTTCATCAGTGCATCCATTGAGCCATCAAAAATAAAGCTTTTCCTGAAGAAGCTTCATAATTTTTCTTTTTCTTCTTCTTTTTTTTTTTTAAAAAAAATCTAATTCTCTCCCTATCAGATTCCACTTTTATGGTAGATGCTGTATTAAATTTATATATTTAAATAGGAAATGTTGCGCAGACCTTTTTAGTGTAAAGCAGAGTTTTTCAACCTTAGTTTAGTTTAGTTTAGTTTAGTTTAGTTTAGTTTAGTTTAGTTTAGTTTAGTTTAGTTTAGTTTAGTTTAGTTCAGTTCAGTTCAGTTCAGTTCAGTTCAGTTCAGTTCAGTTCAGTTTAGTTTCTTTTATTGTTATTGCACCTCGTACAACGAAATTAAATGCCATTTTCAGTGTACATTATAATTATAAAAATAAAACACAAACACACATCCTTCACATTCTATACAATTGAATTGAAAACCGATATTGCATTAATATTGCACTCTTCAGTAGAATTCAATATAGTTACTGCCCTGGGATAGAAGCTGTTTTTCAGCCTATTTGTTCTTGGTTTTTTTTTTTATCCTGTACCGTCTGCCAGATGATAATAGTTCAAAAAAAGAATGAGATCCAGGATGAGATGGATGTTTCCTGAGAAGTCTCAGTATAATCTCAACTTATAATGGCAACTTCAAATTCTACTCCCACAATACTCCAGCTGTGGAATTCTGGGAGTTGAAGTCTACACATCTTGATGTTGCCAAACTTGACAAAGACTGGTGTAAACACACAAGTGAAACTGAAAGAAAACTGAAGTGTGGTTTTTAAATTAGTCTCCCACATTCCATAATAATCAAGGCATCACAGAGGTCAAGGTTGAGAAGAAAGGCAACATGGAAAGATCTCATGAAAGCAAGGATTGTGATAGCCCAGAAATCTGTATCATTAAAACCAACGATATGAGTAAAAGAGAGAGCAATGAAATAGATACAGATTAACAGAGTTGAAGGCACCTTGTAAGTCATCTCATCCAACCCCCCCACTGAACCGGGAGCCCTTACACCATTTCTGACAGATGGCAGTCCAGTCTCTTTTTGAAAGCTTCCAGTGATGAAGCTCCCACAACTTCTGAAGGCAACTTCTGTTCCACTGGTTGATTGTTCTCACTGTCAGAAAATTTCTTCTTATTTTCAGGTTGAATCTCTCTTTGTTCAGTTTCCATCCATTATTCCTTGTCTGGCCTTCGGGTGCTTTGCAAAATAGCTTGACCCCCTCCTCTCTGTGGCAGCCCCTCAAATATTGGAACACTGCTATCATGTCTCCCCTGGTCCTTCTCTTCACTAGACTAGCCATGCCCAGTTCCTGTAACTGTTCTTCATATGTTTTAGCCTCCAGTCTCCTAATCATCCTGGTTGCTCTTTTCTGCACTTTTTCTAGAGTCTCAACATCTTTTTTATAGTGTGGTGACCAAAACTGGATGCAGTACTCTAGATGTGGTCTTATTAAGGCTAGAATATGTGTAATGCCAAAGATAGCTTCTGCCATGATAAGGGATGTGTTTATGAGGACATAGTTGAAGAAATCCATGTTACATTTACTAGGATCAACTTTTCTAGATTCCTTGGCCATTGGATCATAAACTACAGTAACTGCACAAGCTGGTTTCAGATTAGAAAGTTATCTAAAATGTTCCCATCAAAGAACATTCAGATCTCAAAAGAAGGCCTTCCAATGGCTTGACTTCAACATAGGTCATTCCAAGGTCAGGACATCCTGATGGAGAACATCTCATTCACACAACCCATTAGAGCAATGTATGCTTTTCAAATAGAACATGAGAAAAGACGTCCCAGTTAACGCCCAGCGCCAGTTTTGGAAAGATATGGAGATAGGCACAACGTATTTTCAGGACTTCCTTTCAGTACTTCACTGTGTTGGAAGAAATGTCCATCTGGGTTCAGTTCCCAAGTGGGGAAAAAGACACTGGATTCATGGAAGTTGCTTGGAAAGAAGGTTTATTGATGAACAGGATCACATGGCTTGGAGATCCTGGGCAGAAAAAGGGCAGAGATGCTGGGAGTGCCTGGGTTTTATGCCCTCTGTTGGGCTTTGAATTGGAGCTTGTGTTCTGATTGGTTGTCAGACTCCCATGGGGTCATGCAGGGGTAACTTTGTAGGTTGTCTTTTGAGTCCCAGGCTTGGTTGACTCTTGCTGGGTGATGATGTAATGAAAGGGCTTTGGGCAATTCCTACTATGGCTCTGCCTGAAGGAGGTAGATCTTTGTTATGTAGAATAGTCTGGCCCAGGCCTTAATGGCCCATTGACAAATGTGGGGGCGAGTGGGTTGAGTTTCTGCCTCCCTTTTAGGGGAAATATTCCGCCCTTTTTAATATTTCTTAAAATATCTCATTTTCCTAGGAGATGGGTAGGTGCTAACTTCCTACAACTGAAACCATCATTCTTCACCCATTAACTGAAGCAGTCATTTCCTTTTAC
Organism: Pituophis catenifer annectens; assembly: GCF_029215685.1. Classification (NCBI taxonomy): domain Eukaryota; kingdom Metazoa; phylum Chordata; class Lepidosauria; order Squamata; family Colubridae; genus Pituophis; species Pituophis catenifer. The sequence continues at coordinate 9,533,797 of NW_027256888.1, forward strand.
ATAAAGCAGAAAACCTTCGACTACATTATTTTCATCTGTCCACCAGATGAGATGAGGGGGCTGGAAACAAAGTTCCTTGTGCAACTGGGGCCGTGAGCAAGGAGGGTCGCAGGAATTCTTCTGTCCTTCAAGAATTCTCCGTCAAAAAATGTTTCCCTAGCTGTTCTAATTTGTGCCCCCAGCCAACTTGAGCTTCCAGATTATAAATAAGCCAGTTAGGCTGGGTGGAGATGTAGGCCTTGGGGAATTAATTAGGGAGAACAGCCAAGAATGGAAAGGCTGATGAAGGATTTTTGATCTTACTAGCTAATTCCCCCCTTGAAGGACCAAAGATTCAGAATCCTTGTTTACCTCTTCATCAGTGGTGAAATCCTGCCGGTTTTGTCCGGCTCGCCTGAGCCAGTAGCGCCAGTGGCGCGTAGTTCGGTGAACTGGTAGTGGCGGTAGTGCGAGGCTCCGCCCACCCGCCCGGCAGTCGTTACTTCCTGGTTTTTGACCCCCAGAAGGCTTTGCGTATGCGCAGAAGGTTAAAAATCAGACGTGACGCAGCACGCCCACTTCCGAACCGGTATGGAAGGTAAGTAGATTTCACCCCTGCTCTTCATTTAGATCATTGACTTTTACTTCCATAGAAGTCGTCTTCCAAAAAGAAGGAGAAGACCCAAAATTAATTAAAAATTACAGACCGATATCCCTCCTGAATACGGACTACAAAATCTATATGGGTATTTTAGCAGGAAGGCTAAAAATAATTTTGAATAAATTAATACACAGTGACCAAAATGGATTCCTCCCTGGGAGGCAAATTAGGAATAATACAAGGATGATAATAGACATATTGGAATACTATGAGGAACACCCGAACAAAGAAATGGCATTGGTCTTTGTCGACGCCCAAAAGGCATTTGACAATCTTAATTGGCAATTTATGAAACAACAAATTATCCAAATGGAATTCGGATCAAATTTTGTCAATACGATATCCACAATCTATCAAAAACAAAAGGCTAATATATTACTGAATGGAGAACTAACTAAGGCTTTTCAAATTAGAAAAGGGGTCCGACAAGGGTGCCCTCTATCCCCACTTCTATTTATCTTAGCACTAGAAGTATTCTTGAGAAAGATTAGGAACAATAATGAAATAAAGGGTCTGACAATCAGAAAAGAGATATATAAGACACAGGCATTTGCAGATGATGAGGTATTAATCATGGAAGAACCATTAGAATCAGGCACTAAAATTCTGGAAGAATTGGGCAATTACGGGGAGGTAGCAGGCCTTAAATTAAATAAATCCAAAACTAAATTATTAACAAAAAATATGACGGAGGCAAGGAAAAAAGTACTGGAAGAATCAATGGAGATCCAAATCGCCAAGAAGGTAAAATACCTGGGGGTCTGGATTTCATCAAGGTGCTCGGCCCTCAGAGAGGATAATTATTTACCATTGATTAGAAATATTAAACAGGATCTGGAAAAGTGGGGAAGACTACAGATATCATTATTAGGCAGAATTGCGGCAATAAAAATGAGCATATTACCCAAGTTATTGTATCTATTCCGAACGGTCCCTGTTAAATTAGATAAAAAATTCTTTCTGGAGCTCAATAGCATCATCAGGAAATTTATTTGGGAGGGAAAGAAACCAAGGATAGCAATTAGGAATTTACAGGACAAGAAGGAAAGAGGGGGTTTCGGATTACCTAAATGGGAGTTATATCAAAAAGCTGCAAACCTAGTATGGCTGAAAGAATGGGCAACCCTAAGAAATAAAAGACTGTTAACTCTAGAAGGGTATGATCTCCAGAAGGGTTGGCATGCATATCTCTGGGATACTGGGAAGAAGATAAAAACTTACTTCCATAGACATAAAATAAGGGAGATCTTGATACAAATATGGGGAGAGATGAGACAGAAGCACTATAGGAAAATTCCGAGATGGCTTTCCACCATGGAGGCTATAATATATCCAAATGTATTAGAAATGGGTAAAACGTTCAGATACAATGAATTATTAGATGGGAGAGGGAACCTTAAAACAAGGGAAGAATTGATGGAACAAGGTATTTCTATAGACTGGTGGCCATATAACCAAATTAAATCCAGATATAAAAAAGATAAGGAGGAATTTGGCATTGAAATGAGCATAAATGGATTTGATAAGATATGGATGGGTACGGACGACAAAATTTTAGCTAAATTATATAATTACTTATTGGAGTACGATATGGCAGAGGAAGTAATTAAAGAACCGATGTTAGCATGGGCCAAAAATATAGGACAGAATATAAATTTGAACGAATGGGATTCAATATGGAATAATAACCTTAAAATGACAAAGGCGACGGCTTATAAGGAAAACCAATACAAGCTGTTTTATAGATGGCATATGGCCCCAGCCAGGATAGCGAAGATCTACCCCAATTCGAGCCCTAAATGTTGGAAATGTGACCATCAGCAGGGTACTTTTTATCATTGCTGGTGGACATGTAATCAGGCACAAAAATTCTGGAGGATGATATGGGTGTGGATTAGAGAAATAATAAAAGAAAATTTTGATTTTGACCCAAAAGCTTTTCTCCTGGGAATTTTGAAAACTGAATATGCAAAAAAGAAAAAGTATTTAATTATACATATTCTGACAGCCGCTAGAATTTCCTTTGCCCAGTATTGGAAAGAAAAACAAATACCACCTCAAGAATATGTTATTGGAAAAATATTGGAGTGCGCCGAAATGAACAAATTGACTTCAGAAATTAATGACAGAGAAGATTCAGAATTTTATAGCGTGTGGGACATGTGGTACGAATGGATGGGGGAAAGAAATAAAGAAGGTAATAGAGATTAAATTTTAACTAATTAACAAAATCTATATGAATAGTATTAGATTTAGTCTTAGGGAGTTGAGCACTATTATTTTTAAGTGTTTGAAATTAAATCTAGCTTCAAGAAACAATATCAACAAAAGACAAGCAATAATGTATGTAGATGTATATATGTATATAACTGCACCAATGAACCGAAAATGTACCGATTGTATCACTATATGTTATAATAAAATCAAATTAAAAAAAAAAAAAAAAAGTCGTCTCGATGTTGGGACGACTGTTCAAGTTAATTAACTACCTTCTCTTTTTTAAAAAAGTTTTTTATTAATCATTCAAAATTAAAAACATCGGGCATAGATATGACATCACCGGTTCTAAATATCTTCAATAACCCTCTCTTTTCTGTCATTCAGTTTTCTCTTAAATTTTATTTTATTAATATATTCTATGCATCAATACACAAATGAAATATACAATTCTGCCACCATGGTGTAATGTGAGTACATTGTCCATAAATATAAAGTCATTCCTTTATACATACATACCTGCCATCATATATCTATTCTATCCCACCTTTTCTGGACCCAATCGTACCATAATTTCCAACTGTTATAAAATTCTGAATCTTTTTTACCATTGATCAATCTAGTTAATCTATCTGATTCCGCACACTCATTACTTTTATATGTTATTTTCAAATCCATCGGTAAGTATTGATTTTTCCACTCCTGCGCAAACGCTAGTCTTGCTGCAGTAATAATATGAATCAACAAGAACCATATACCTGATTTAACATTCAAAGGTTTTGCCCCCAACAGGAGAATCTCGGGCCTCAATTCCAAATTGATCTGTGTAATTTCCAAAATCCACTGCCGTATTTTTTTTCCAATATTTAACCGCCTATGGGCAGGTCCACCATTGATGAAAGTAAGTTCCATTACTGTAACCGCATTTCCAACAGCAGGAAGATGTCCCGGGAAACATTTTAGCTAGTCTCGCAGAGGGGAGATGCCAATGGTAGACCATTTTATATATGTTTTCTTTATATGAGGAGGCCATGGTTAATTTCATATTTTTCAACCAAATCTGTTCCCATTGCTGGAAGTCAAGGGGATATCCAAAATTTCGCCCCCACGCTATCATACAATCCTTCACTACATCCTGTCCTATCTGCAGAGACAATAAATATGCGTAACATTTAGATAGTACCCTTTTCCCTCCTTCTAATAAAATATTATCCAATTCTTGTCTTTTACGGTAAATTCCTTCACTATATAAATCTTTTTTATACCTGGAGTGCACTTGGGAATAAGACCACCAATCTATCTTATATCCTTGGAGAGTTAATAATTCTCGTGACTTCGGATTACCCTCAGCGTCCAAAAAGACTTCATAAGTCAAAGTTTTCCCCCTTTATACAATGTCAGGTATATCTGAGCTTCCTGCGCCGAAATCCAACATGGGACTTTTGAATATACTCTTCTTCTAATTTTTTCCCAAGTGTACCCAAGAGTCCTACATAAATAGTTATCATCAAAGTGTCTGGGGCGGCTGGATGCTCCCGGACATAAAAAATAGTGCCAGCCATGTTGAAGACCGGCTCCCTCAAATGTCAACAGTCATCTCTTTTGTAGGGTCATCCATTCTTTCACCCAAATCAAGTTCGCTGCTTGGTAATAAAGCTCCCAATTTGGGAGTCCAAGTCCTCCTCTGTTTTTAGGTTCTTGTAACATTTTAAGTCCAATCCGCGGCTTCTTTCCCTGCCAGATAAACTTGGATATACTCCTATCCAAATTTGTAAAAAACTCTTTGTTCAACCTTACCAGGGCTGTTTGAAATAGAAATAGCCATTTGGGTAACATGCACATGGTTGCCACCCTTCCCAAAATTGATAGCTGGAGATTTTTCCATCTTTCTAGATCTCTGAGCATCTGGTTGTAAAGAGGAAGATAGTTATCCTCCTTTATGGAGGAGCATCTGGCAGCCAACCATATACCCAGATACTTAATTTTATTTGTCATTTTTAAACCCATTAACTACTCCAGTTGTTGCCTTTGCATCTGAGTCGTATTCTTCGCTAGGATTTTAGTTTTTTCTTCATTCATCAATAATCCCGCTACCTTCCCATACTCTCTAATCAAGCATAATAATTTCAGGCCCGAGTCCAGTGGTTGATCCAAAATAAATACAAGATCGTCTGTCATTCAATTTTGATCACTTTTGCAATCCTTTCTTTGGGAATGGAAGTTTAAGTCTGGAGCCATTATGATTGTATTCCTGTAATAACAGCTGCAAGGATTGTTTTTGCACAAAATTGGAAAGCAGAAAAAATACCTTTGGAAGGAGAAGTAATTAAAAATTTTTTAGATTGTGCAGAAATGAATAGATTAACTTCGATGATCAAAGAAAGAGATGATTTAGAATATTTTAAGATATGGGATCAATTTTATCATTGGTTAGAAAAGAAATATAGATAAGCAAACTAATAGTTATGTAAGAAAATGGTATAATTAGAATATTAATGTACTTGTGGAGAAATGCTATAATAGATTTGGTGAAAATGAAGACAGAAAAAACAACAAAAAGATGAAGCCATGGAGAAAACACCGAGATGTCGCCTGGAAAGAATGACTGATGTATTAAATGTTTGTTTGTGTATAAAATAAAAAAATATATAATTAAAAAAAAAGGATTGTCTTCCTGTTACATTCAAAATAGGTGAGATTAAGAGTTCTGAACTCTTAATTTATCTGATTTAGCCAGTGTGGTTTTATGGATCCAGGTAATTGCTTCCACTGGCTGAAAAATTCCTTACTCTAATCAATCTTTGCAGGTAGCGGTAAGAATGGGGTCTCCTGCTATGTTTTCTCGAACAGCTTGGAAGAACGGTGAGTTATAAATTTAGCAAATCTTCAGATTTCCTAGCTCTTTACCCTGTAATTGATATGGGATTTCCCCCGTTGATTTTTTCCCCCAAAAATGCGCCTCCCTATTAGTCATGAAGCATGAACACGGGCCAAGCTGGAGAGAAAGCAAAATAAATAAATAAATAAATGAACTCATAAAAAGGCCATTCTTTCCTGTAATTTATAGCACTCAAAGTTGCCTGAGGGAAAATAAAAACGTAAATGGTTTCCATATGGCTAAAAAAAACCCCAGTGAGGAGGTCTCTATAGCATGCAGGCATTGACTCTGCAAATTGTATGAGCATCTGCCAAGGGTCCTTTCACACTTCGATTCCACCTATTTATTTTGTTGTTGTGTACCTTTGTAATATTTCTGCTGAGCTGCTAGAGAAGAGCAAGAAAGGGAAAGCAAGAGATATTTTAGATCCTAGAAGGAATCTCTAATGGAAAAAAAAAAGCTAGAAAATATAAACAAGGATGCATATCGGACATAAATACAATCGAGAGAGTCCAGAGATATTTTACGAGAAGAGTCCTCCACTCCTCTAACCACAACAAAGTACCTTATGTCACCGGACTCCAAATTTTGGGCTTAGACAACTTAGAACTATGCCGACTTCAGTCTGACCTAAGCACAGTACATAAAATAATCCGCCACAATGTCCTTCCTGTCAATGACTACTTCAGCTTCAACCACAACAATACACGAGCAAATAATAGATACAAACTCAAGGTAAACCGTTCCAAACTCGATTGCAGAAAATATGACTTCAGTTAACAGAGTGGTCAATGCCTGGAATGCACTACCTGACTCTGTAGTTTCTTCCCCAAACCCCCAAAACTTTAACCTTAGACTGTCTACTGTTGACCTCACCCCATTCCTAAGAGGTCTGTAAGGGGCGTGCATAAGAGCACCAACATGCCTACCGTCCCTGTCCTAATATTCCTTTTTTACTTACTCTTTTCATGTATTCCAATTACGTTTATACTTTTACCTGTTATCTTATATGTGCTTGACAAAATAAACTTATGGTTATGATGATTATATGCATGTAGTGAAAAGAGGACAGTTGTAAAAGATTAGAACCAGAGGTGGGTTTTCAAATAATTTTACCACCGGTTCGCTGCGGACAAAAAATGTGAATGTGCGCACACGTGCATGCGCACTTTACTTAGTTCAGACACATGCCTTCCGCGCTTTGCTCACACGCGCGGCTTGCACGCATGCGCGTGGCTTAGAAAACGTGACTAAATAGGACGGCATAGCGCCAGGGCAGATGGGCAGGCCCACCCGCAGGTCACCGCTACCGGTTCGCTTGAACCGGTTCGAGCCGGCTGAATATCACCACTGATTAGAACGTGTATTTTTTCTGAATGACCTCTACTTACTCGACAGATGTGAACTGATAAACAGAGCGTAGACGGAGATCACGCTGGTTGAAGAATGGATCCAGTGTCTGTTGTGGTCCGCCCGTAGCCTGCAGAGCTGGCAGCGGAGTCGGGCAGCGATGAGGCTGAGGAAGAACATGGGCCAGTCCTGGAGGCTGGGGAAGGCCCAGATGAGGGCTCTGCGTCGGAGGCAGAGATGGGGCCAGGGCCATCGGGGAGTGATGTGCAGACTGCGGAGCACTTCAGGAATAGTATAGGGCTGTGATGGCGAACCTATGGCACATGTGCTGGAAGTGTCACGCAGAGCCATTTCTCTGGGCACGCAAGCCGTTGCCCTTTGCTCTTTTGGGTTCCGGCGCACCGGCCAGCTGGTCTTCACACGGAGTGCCGGAAACTGGAAGAGCAACCACCCGGGGCACATTTGCACATCGGGAAGATGATCTTCCGGTTTCCGGCACGTGCATGCGCACCGGCCAGCTGGTCTTCACACGCACATGCATGCCAGAAACTGGTAGACTAGGTGGCTGCTCTTCCGGTTTCCAGCACACGTGCGCGCATGCATGCACAATGGTGGGCTGCAGCCAGTTTGGACCGATTCGGGCGACTTCAAATGGTCATTAAGTGAGCTGTTGTAAGTTGAAGGCAACTTGTATTTAGGATAATTGCAATGTTCCTCTTTTGACCTTCTGACAAAGTCAATGGGGGGGAAGTCAGATTCGCTTAACAACCATATTGCTAACTTAACGATGGCAGTGATTCACTTAACAACGGTGGCAAGGAAACTAGGGCAAAACTCACCACTGTCTTGCTTAGCAAATGAAATTTTAGGTTCAGTTGTGGTCATAAATCAAGGATTACCTGTATTATCCGTAGATGTTATATTTTGTCTTATAAATTAATGTACTCTTTGCATAATGTTATTATGGGTTGCCCCGAAGGCCTTTATGGCGGGAGTGGGTTTCAAAACCTGTCGCTACCAGTTCGCTACCGGTTCGCCTCTGGCCGCCACTACCAGTTTGCACGATCCGAGGCGAACTGGTAGCAACCCACCACTGCTTTATGGATGAAAAAAATGAAGTGCATGTATTTCTAAAGATAGCTAATGAGTCATTAAAAATGACTTGCTTAATTATCAACTCCCTTAACTACCCTGTTTCTCCTCAGATAAGACTCAACCGGAAAATAAGCTCTAGTATGATTTTTCAGGATGCTCGTAAATATAAGCCCTACTCCCAAAATAAGCCCCAGTAAAGATCGTCAGCCAGATGGATGCATTTAATACCGTATTTTCCCAAAAGTAAGATCTAACTGGAAAATAAGCCCTAATGTGTCTTATTTTTGGGAAAACACGGGATCAACTATCAAAAGCATTCCCAAAGCACTTTATAGAGTAATAAATAACAATAGTACAATGTTACGCATCCTGATATTGAGTTAGGAATATGGAGGACGAGGTCCAAATTCTGTATGGTATTATCATAGACTACCTGCAGTGCAAAATAATTTTTTCCCCCTAGGCAGATAAAAAAGCATTAACAAGACTTCATGTAACCAAAATCAGATTGTTATTTAATAATAATAATAATAATAATAAACCCACAGCCAATGAAAAAGACTAATGAAAACCTGCAGTTTCGAGCTTCAGGATTTTAAACCAGAGAGTAAAAGTTTTTCATCTGGAATCGATCTACAAAACGACAGCAGGCAAACCTTTTTCAAAACAGGGAAGTTAAGCAGACCAAAAAAACCTTATTTTTCCCTAGTAGCCACTAACTCCTGCCGTTTGGCCACGGAAAAGGAGAAGAAGGATGTCTGCAAGAGGAAGTTGTGGTTAGGGAGCCAGTCCCACCCTATTAATTCAGAATTCTGAATTAATTCAGAAGTGTATATGTCACGGGGGGAAATTCAGGCACAATAAAGGTGATAGTGATCCATTTTGATAGCCGATTAATGTTTACTAGTAGGAACCCAATGGTATTCCAAGCCCGTGTATGTATCAGCTGCAAAAAGAGAGGCATTTACATGTCCCGGGTCTATATTTATCAGTGGAAATTGACTTAATGTTAGCTAGTAGGAACCCAATGGTATTCCAAGCCCATGGCTCTTAGACTTATCCAAGTTGGACAGTGATGAGGCTGAGGAAGAACATGGGCCGCTCCTGGAGGCTGTGGAAGGCCCGGATGAGGGCTCTGCGTCAGAGGCAGAGATGGGGCCAGGGCCATCGGAGAATGATGTGCAGACTTCGGAGCCTCCAGAGGCTGACAGTAGAGAGGCAGAGGAACAGGAGGAGCCTTTTCCTAGTGAACATATGAGAAGAGCTACCAGAACGCAGGAGCAGCTAAATCAGAGAGGATGACTCGGGAGTAGGGCCAAGAGATTATTGGCCCCTCCCATAAGGTTTAAAAGACCAGCAATGGCTCTTGGGCTCTTCGCCGGAAAACAATGTTGAGAGATTTGCTTCGTGTTTCACTGTATTCATTTCTTGTCGGCGTCTTCTACTTCTGAGCTTTTGCCAAGAGAAGCCTTTGGCAGTTTGCCTAATTATCCCAAGGTCGGAGATAAACTGAGGAATGGTGTTTTGAAGAATTTGCTTTAATTTAGTTTGGACTACGCTGAGAATGAGTTAATTCTCAGCTGTTCTAATAAAGTCTGTTTGTTTTCGAACTGTCTGTATTTAATACTAACTACTTGGGCCTGGGTCACAACAAGTGCCTTCTGACCATTTTTGCACACTTATGACCTTTGCAGCATCCCCATGGCTCCATGATTTACATTCGGATGCTTGACAACTGACTCCCATTTACGATGGTTGCAGTGTCCCGGGGTCACATGCAGGGGTTGGATTCAGCTGGTTCACACCAGTTCGAGCGAACCAGATGTTAATTTTACATTGGTTCATCGAACCAGTAGTTGCAAGGACTGGCTGACCCTGCCGACCCCACCCCGCCCCTCTCAGGAGTCTCCACGCGGCCTGTTTTGGATACCAGGTAAGTGCAGGGCCTACGCGGAGGCTCTGGAAGGGTGGAAAACGGGCCTACCGGAAGTACCGGAAGTCCAGAAATGGGCCCATTTCCGGCTTCTGAAGCCCAGGGGAGGCCATTTTCGCCCTCCCAGACTATTGTAATGCTCTCTACATGGGGCTCCCCTTGAAGAGCACTCGGAGGCTCCAACTGGTCCAGAATGCGGCCGCGCGGGTGGTTATGGGTGCAACCCGTTGTGCCCATGTGACACCCCTCCTGCGCGAGCTGCACTGGCTCCCAGTGGTCTTCCGGGTGCGATTCAAGGTGTTGGTTACCACCTTTAAAGCGCTCCATGGCATAGGACCCGGGTACCTTCGAGACCGACTCCTGCCACCAATAGCCTCCCACCGACCAGTTCGCTCCCACAGAGAGGGTCTCCTCCGGGTGCCATCAGCCAAGTTATGTCGGCTGGCGACACCCAGGGGGAGGGCCTTCTCTGTGGGAGCTCCAGCCCTGTGGAATGAATTGCCCCCCGAAATACGAAAGATTTCCGACCTCTGGGTGTTTCGCTGCGCTCTGAAGACCCTGTTGTTCCGCCAGGCAGGGCTATTAACATAATGTTTTAAATTGGGATATTTTAAATTTCTGGGATTTTAATTGGAGCCTAATTATTTAATGATTTTAAATTTTAATTGTTGTCGTGTTTTTTGTGTTTTTAAATAGGCTGTACACCGCCCTGAGTCCTTCAGGAGAAGGGCGGTATAGAAATAAAATTATTATTATTATTATTATTATTGAGAAAAGTCTCCGGAGCCTGGGGAGGACAAAAATGCCCCCTCACCCATGGTGCAAGAAGACAACTAGGCCACTCCCCCATGGCCACGCCCACCCAGCAATCGGGCAGAGAACCGGTTGCTAAAATTTTTCAATCCCACCGCTGGTCACATGATCTCCTTTTACAACCTTCAAAGTCAACGGGGAAGCCAGACTCACTTCACAACCCATGTTACTCACTTAATTGCAGTGATTCACTTAACAACTGTAGCAAGAGAGACCTTAAAGTAAGTAAAACCTTAAAGAGGCCTGGCCTGAATAGGTTTTATGGGTTAATAATAGTTTTTAATCGTATAGCTTGGGGTTTTAAATTGGGAGGCCGATTAATTTAATTTATTTTTAGTTATCTTAACTTTTATATTGTATGTTATTTTAATTTTCGGCTGTTCACCGCCCTGAGTCCCTTCGGGGAGAAAGGCAGTATATAAATTCAACAAATAAATAAATAAATAAATAAATAAATAAATAAATAAATAAAGAAATAAAGAAATAAATAAAGAAAGAAAGAAAGAAAGAAAGAAAGAAGGGCAAAACTCACTTCACAGCTGTCTTGCTTGGCAAATTTTGGTCGTAAATCAAGGACTACATGTATAACCCTTTTGGAAATACGCTCACTCAAACACAAAAGCATCAGGGACCACATATCGCATTTAAGGATGGGAAAGCCACAACAAATGAAAACAATTTGTCACAATTGCACAACGCAGGTTTACCTTGGTTTTCTACAGAAAAGGAGCCTCTACAGTTTTGCAGAAATTTCGCAGGCCGCCGAGAACAAGCCCGCTTTGAAAAATAGTCTGGCTCAGAAGTAGCATTCTTTCAGTTCCTTCTGAAAGTTTATTTAAAAAAATAAAAACCTCTGGATAGGAAAACGAAAGCGAGCAGCCAAATCGTTCGGCACTTACTTGGCTGAGTCAGAAACCCCAAAATATACAAAGCAAAGCAAGCGGCTTTGGAAATGACCACAATGCCTTCCTAACTGAATCATCCGAAAACAAATAAAAGCTAAAAACTATGCAAGTGGCTCCGCTGCGAACCGGTAGTAAAAGTAAGTAGAACCCATCCCTGACCCACATACACATCCTTCCAGCAGCCCCTGGCTGCAAGTAGTCCAGCTAAACGCTGTTAGCACAACGTCTTCAAGGCAAGAAGTCCAGCGGGGCAAGGGAATAAGTCAATGAATCCAGGAAGCAAGGAATAAGGCAAGAAGTCCAGCAAATCCAGAAGTCGGCAACGGCACACAAAACTCCACGAATTCAGTGCTTGTTCCCGACAAGCACCCCTCCCCACAGCGTCTCCTTACGACTCAGTCCCCAAGTTTGTCTTGTGAAGAGGGGCGGGGCGCTTTCCTCCCAAGTTGTCGGGTCGGCCTGCGCTGTTCCAGACTCCTCTCCACTCTCCGTGCTCGTGGATCAGGAGGGGACGATCCTTGCTCATTGCCTGAGCTCATCTCCACTGCCTGCCCTCTCTCGGTTGTCCTGCCTCTGTTCCTCCCTGCTGGCAAGCCATCCCAAGCCTGAGGGACCAGGGGCTCCCTCGTCCTGCTCCTCTACGTGTTCCTCCGAAGCCAACGAAGCCACCCCTTCAGTGTCCATCATGCCCAGCTCTGGCTCATCCTCTTCCGTGGACTCAAGTTCCAACGGGACCGTGACACCGTTTGAAGTCACAATGGCGCTGAAAAAAGTGACTTATGACCGTTTTTCACACTTACGATGGGATCGTAAATGTGAAAAACGATGGGAAATTTGGACGCTGTAATATCCCGGGCTCATGGGATCACCTTTTGAGACCTTCTGACAAATCGATGGAGAAGCCAGATTCACCCAACCGCCCCCGTTAAGCCCTGATTTAAGACATGCAGCGATTCATTTAACAACGAGGGCAGGACAAGTCGTAAAATGGGGCAAACCTCGTTTAACAATTGTCTTGCTTAAGAACAGAAATGTTGGGCTTACTTTTGTGGCCATTAAGACGAGGACTTCCTGTGGTTCTTCAGCATCAGATTGCAAGATACGCTTCTGAAGATGACCGATGATCAAATTTAAAATCTATTTTTAACTGTAATATTGTATAAATGTTTTTATTTTGGCTGTTCACCGCCCTGAGTCCGAAAGGAGAAGGGTGGTATAGAAGTTTGAATAATAAATAAATAAATTAAAACAGAATATCCAGGAGGGGAAAAAGTGGGAAAGACTGGAGATAAATCTTTTAGCCTTCCTTAGAACTAGCAGCCAAATTATGACTCCTATCCCCAGCTGGGAACCATTTTGGCCCCAGTACAGGTAGTCCTGGACTTACAACGATTCACTTAGTGATGAAGTTACAATGACACAGAAAAAAAAGTGACTTATGACCATTTTTTCAGATTTATGACTGTTGCAGCATCCCCATGGCCACGTGATTTACATTCAGATGCTTGACAACTGACTCACATTTATGATGGTTGCAGTGTCCTGAGGTCACATGAACGTTGTGGCCCGTACGTGGCCTGTGCAGCTAGTAGCTGATTCCAACAGCGAGGAGGCTGGTGTGGTGCTGTGCCAGCAGCCTGTGCAGCTGGCGCTCGAGTCAGACAATGAGGAGGCTGGAGAAAATGTGGTGCCAGAGGCAGGGATTCAGCCAGGGCCTTCAGAACCTCCAGAAGCTCCCATAAGTGAAGAGGAAGAAGAGGAGGAGCCTCTTCTTGATGCACGAGTGCGCAGAGCTGCCAAAAGGCAGGAGTGGCTCCTCAGGAGGAGGTCTCCTCGAGAGTAAGGCTTAGGGCTAATTGGCCACTTCCTTAGCCTATTTAAGGAGGAACGCCAACTGGCGCAATTTGCAGGGAACAACTTAGTTCACATACCTTCGTGTCTTGTCTTGCTTATCTTATCAGCTTCCTGCAAATTGCTTCTGGGCATTCTGCCAACCACAGTAAGCTTTCAGTTATTATTCTTTGAATTCTTGGCGGCTGTTAATGCAGTTAATTAACAGCCGTTGTTGTAAAAGACTGGTTTATTCAGTAAATTAAGGTTTGAACAGACTTTGTGTGTGCTGTGTCCTTTGGGGTCTGTAGCTGGGACAGAACACTTTTTGAGACCTTCTGACAGGTGTTCTGTCCCCGTCTCACTCTCACACACACACACACAAACAGACAGCTGGGGGTTAAATAAACTGGCAGACAACCAATTCTTCTGATAAGATGCTTGGCAGCAACCCAGTAGCTGCTTGCCAAGAACTTTTACTCAATAAACAAAATACACACAGTTCAAGAATTGTCCAGTTCGTAAAATAAATCCAAGGCCGATAATGTTGTTTCCAAAGATGCAATGTGACTCGATAGTAGTTAGTTTTGTCCGTCACAGAGTCTGAATGGCCACCTCACCCCCTTTTATACCCTGTGGGGTGTGGTCCAGTGACTCAGCCTAATCTCTGGCACGCCTTTTCTTCTGTTGCGCGCGCTTATCTCTGCAACGCTGCCGAGGATCCAGCCAAGACTCATTACCCTCCTCACTGTCCACCCGTGGCTGCGTGGATGTGCTTGGCCCCAGCCCTATCTCTTGCTCTTCAGCGGACACTGAAGGCATTGCCAGAGAGGAGGGTCCTGGAGAGGGAGGCCTTGCCAACTCCTCTCCTTCACTCTCGGAGTCCTCTCCTGCCGATGACACAGGCTCAGGTAACGGAGCCACAACAACAGGTAACGTCAATGGGGAAGCCAGATTCACTTAACAACCGTGTTACTAATTGAACAAGCACAGTGTTTCACTTCAGAAAATGTGGCAAGCAAGGGTCGTAAAACGGGGCAAAACTCCCTTAACAAATATCTCACTTAGCAACATAACTTTTGGGCTCCGTTGCGGTCTGTAAGTTAAAGAACGATTTAAATCAGATAAAAAAAGAGTTGTGGGTTTGATTTTGCCAAAAATGAATTGGAAAGCTTACTTTGTGGTAGCGATGAGCTCATATTATTGCTAAGATTTTATACGATGTTATTGAAATTGAATTTGGAAAGTGAACATGTCAAACATTGTATGATTCAGTGGGCAAGGAATTTTGGACATAATGTGATGCTTGAGCAATGGGAAAATATGTGGATGAAAGGTTTAAAATTTACACTACACTATAATTTAAAAGAAAAATTTTATGATGTATCGCTGGTGTTTAACTCCGGATAAGTTATCCAGAATGCATAAAGGTATTTCAAATGAATGTTGGAAGTGTAAAAGCGAAGAAGGAACGTCTTACCATTTATGGTGGACATGCAGTGGTGGGATTCAAATAATTTAACAACTGGTTCTCTGCCCTAATGACCAGCTGGGTAGGCGTGGCTCAGTGGTCATGTGACTGTGTGGGCATGGCCAATTCAACATCACTCACGTCTATGGGCGAAGTGCCTTAGCTGTTACAATGTAATAAGGGTTAACCAGAGAGGCAGTTTCTGTTAGCAGGGCAATAAAGATTAGGCTAGAAACACCGCCAGAATGTTTCCTTCCTGCCTTCCTTACAGGATTAGCCCTGTAAAGTGGGAAGAAAAAAACAAAATATGATTTCTTCTAACAACTGGTTCTCCCGAATAGGTGCGAACTGGCTGAATCCCACCACTGTGGACATGTGATAAAGCAAAGAAATTTTGGAGTAAGGTTCATATTACAATGCAGAAAATTCTTAAAACGAAAATCAAAAATGAAACCAGGGTTTCTTTTGGGTTTAATGGAAAAAGACCCGGAGAAAAAAAAAATGGAACTTTGTTCTTATATATGTTGACCGCAGCAAGACTATTATACGCACAAAAATGAAAGGACAATTTGAGTTCCCACCATGGACGAATGGCTGCAGAAGGTGATGGGGTTGGCAGAAATGGCAAAATCAACCCTTTTGGTTAAAGGGAAAGAATATAAGTACCTTTGTTTCCACATGGAGACCGCTTCCGAACTTTTGTGTTTGAAGTGGGGGAAAAAATGAAACGATGATTTGGGGTTTTACCTATTATATTGATGTGTTTTTATAGAAATGGCTAGTTTATATTATTATGGAAAAACAAAAAAGTTGTGTTTTGATGCCTTTTTTTTACTGCAATAGCTGGAGTCGTAAGTCAGTTTCTTCTTTTCTTTTCCCAAATTTCTCCTCACTTTTCTCTCCTCCTCTCCCCCCCCCATGTGTCTTCCTATTTACTTTTGCATTTTATCTTATAACCCAATAAAAAGGTTAAACTGTGAATTGTGGTTGTAAATTGAGGACTGCCTGTACTGCAATTTAGCCACTGCACCACTGGAACTCTTATAAATGATGCTATGCTTCAAAGATTAGAAGCCCTTGACATTATTTCAACCTAGATTTTTTTAATGTTTGTATTTTATTGGGGTCTACAAATCTAGATGAAATGTAAATAAATACTGCTAGTCCATGTATGATATACGATATGATAAATAAGAAAGAAAGAAAGAGAAAGAGTAAAGGAAGAGAGAGAGAGTGAGAGATAGAAAAGAAAGAAAGAAAGAAAGAAAGAAAGAAAGAGGGAGAAAGAGAGAGAGAAAGAAGGAGGGAGGGAGGGAGGGAGGGAGAAAGAAAGAAAGAAAGAAAGAAAGAAAGAAAGAAAGAAAGAGGGAGAAAGAGAGAGAGAGAAAGGAGGGAGGGAGAAAGAAAGAAAGAAAGAGGGAGGGAGAAAGAGAAAGAGAGAAAGAGAGAGAGAGAAAGAAAGAAAGAAAGAGGGAGGGAGGGAGAAAGAAAGAGATAGAGGGAGAGAAAGAAGGGGGAGGGAGGGAGAAAGAGAGAGAAAGAGAGAGAAAGAAAGAGGGAGACAGAGAGAAAGAAAGAGAGAAGGGGAGGGAGGGAGAAAGAGAGACAGAAAGGAAGAAAGAAAGAAAGAAGGAAGGAAAGAGAGAGAGAGAGAAAGAAAGAAAGAGGGAGGAAGGAAGGAAGGAAGGAAGGAAGGAAGGAAGGAAGGAAGGAAGGAAAGAAAGAAAGAAAGAAGGAGGGAGGGAAGGAGAAAGAAAGAGAGAGAAAGAAAGTATTTGTATTTATGTATTTTATTTTGTGCCTGTTCACCGCCCTGAGTCCTTCGGGAGTAGGGCGGTATATAAATCTAATGAAAAAAAAAAAAGAAGGAAGGAAGGAAAGAAAGAAAGAAGGATGGAGGGAAGGAGAAAGAAAGAGAGAAAGAAAGAAGGAAGGAAGGAAGGAAGGAAGGAAGGAGAGAAAGAGAGAGAAAAGAAGGAAGGAAGGAAAGAGAGAGAGAAAAAAAGAAGGAAGGAAGGAAGGAAGGAAGGAAGGAAAGAAAGAAGGAAAGAAAGAAAGAAAGAAAGAAAGAAAGAAAGAAAGAAAGAAAGAAAGAAAGAAAGAAAGAAAGAAAGAAAGAAAGCCTTAGCGATAGAGATGCCCCAACAGATGTGTCTTTGAGTTCCATGCTTTTACAATCTTGAGAATGGAGCATTTAATTAGCTAAACAGTTTTCTACTTTAAAACCCTCCGTCCACACAGCATATCGGTTACGAGATTTAACAGCCTGCCCTCTGCTGGATGAAAAGTATAGAACAATTGTATATGGGGAGAAAGGCTTTAGACAGAGGACTCAACTCTGATCACCAAAGGCTCCTAAACTCCGTGTTTTGACAAGATATTCACCATTTCACTCTTCCTCATCTTTTTCAGAGGATTCAGAAAAATGTCTTCTCTCTTTCTTCTTCTTCTTGCCCAGATGAAATCAGAGGCAGATTGGGAGTGCCAGTTACAAAGACTTAAGTGAAGGCATCACTATCTGCATTTTGAGATTTTGTTATTATAAGTGTATACAGTTTAGCATTCTGTGTACACTCATAGATTTAGGATTGGTTTCTATTTCGTTTACGGAGTTTCTCAATCATCTGGATCACGGTTGTCCCAAAGACGCTTTTTCCAAAAGGCAACTGTGTTTTCTTGGCGTTTCCTTTGAAAACGTTTAACTTTTCATCCAAGGGAACCGATGAAGTTTCTTGGATAACTGCTCCCATAATCGCAGGTGGTTATGGGAGCGACATGGCGTTCCCATGTAACACCTCTCCTGTGCGAGCTGCACTGGCTCCCGGTGGTCTTCCGTGTGCGCTTCAAGGTCTTGGTTATCACCTTTAGAGCGCTCCATGGCTTAGGGCCTGGTTATTTATGGGACCGCCTGCTACCACCAATAGCCTCCCACCGACCAGTACGTTCCCATAGAGAGGGGCTCCTCCGGGTGCCGTCGGCCAAACAATGTCAACTGGCGGCCCCCAGGGGGAGAGCCTTCTCTGTGGGGGCACCCACTATCTGGAACGAGCTCCCCCCGGAGATACGGAGGATCCCGGATCTACGCATCTTCCGCCGCACTCTCAAGACTTTTTTATTCCATCAGGCTGGCCTGGCCTAACGGTTTCCCTTTTTAAAACGTAAATTTTAATTTGTTTTTAATTTATTGGGGTGTTTTAAATCTGTCTTCGGCCAAATTGTTTAATATCGATTTTATTCAGTTTTAAATTTTGTATTTATGTTTTTTATCCTGTGGCTGTTCACCGCCCTGAGTCCTTCGGGAGTAGGGCAGTATACAAATCAAATAAAACTAAACTAAACTTGGATGAGGAACTGTAGGAAGTTAGCACCCACCCCTTTCCTGGAAGAGTGAAATGTTTTAGGAAATATGAAAAAGGCAGAATATTATATTTCCCTGGATGAGAAATGGAGAAGCATATTTTACAAACAAAGCAGCTCCCACCTTCCTGCCCCCCACCCTTTGTCAATGGGCCATTAAGGCTTGGGCCATTAAGGCTTGGGCCAGTCTATTCTACATAACAAAGATCTGCCTCCTTCAGGCAGAGCCATAGTAGGAATTGCCAAAGATCCAACAAAGATAGGATTAGCCCTCTACACAATAGCAGCAGAAACTCATCACATGTGACCTGGGAAGCACATGTGACCATCAGCCAGCAAGGCCCCCACCCCCTGGGAGTCTGACAACCAATCAGGATACTCTTTCGGGGCCCCAGGAAATGCAGAGCCAGAGAGAGCATAAAAACCTGAGGATTTACTGTATCTGCCCCCTTTTCTGTTCAGGAACTCAAGCCATGTGATCCTGTCCACCATTAAACCATCTTTCCAAGCAGTCTCCATGTTTCCAGTGTCTGTTTCCCCACTTGGAGCAGAACCCAGAAGGATGTTTCTTCCAACAGAACGAAACATTTTCAAAGAAAAAAAACAAACAAATAAGAAAAGTCCAGTTGCCTTTTTGGGGGTGGGCGGGTGGAAAACACACTTTTGGGGTTAGCTAGTTTGTGATCCAGATATCAAGTGACAGTGCAAACGGATTGTTAACACAGCCAGTATAATGAATTTATATCAAGCATAAACTGCACAGCACGGCAAGTATAGGATTCCTTTTAACGAATCAAGGCTTATTTAATTAGCGGTGCAAATTCAATTAAGTACAAATAAGGTAAAGATAAAGATTCCCCTCGCACATATGTGCTAGTCGTTCCTGACTCGAGAGAAGCAACCTGGAATTAAGGAGAAACTTCCTAACAGTGAGGACAATTAACCAGTGGTATAGCTTGCCACCAGAAATCGTGGGCACTCCCATCATGGAAGTTTTTAAGAAGAGACTGGACAGTCACTTGTCTGAGATGGTATAAGGGCTTGAGAATATTCTATTCTATTCTATTCTATTCTATTCTATTCTATTCTATTCTATTCTATATTCTTCATTCCATTATTCTATTCTATTCTATTCTATTCTATTCTATTCTATTCTATTCTATTCTATTCTATTCTATATTCTTCATTCCATTATTCTATTCTATTCTATTCTATTCTATTCTATTCTATTCTATTCTATTCTATTCTATTCTATTCTATTCTATTCTATTCTATATTCTTCATTCCATTATTCTATTCTATTCTATTCTATTCTATTCTATTCTATTCTATTCTATTCTATTCTATTCTATTCTATTCTATTCCTATTCTATTTTGTGATTTATCACTTGTTGTTTGTATCTTATGATTAATGATTGTTGTTTGTATGTACACTGCAAGCTTATGCACCGGACCTTGTGGGCCCAATCACATTTGGCCAACAGAGAATTCAATTCAACTCTATTCAACTCTATTCTATTCTATTCTATTCTATTCTATTCTATTCTATTCTATTCTATTCTATTCTATATTCTTCATTCCATTATTCTATTCTATTCTATTCTATTCTATTCTATTCTATTCTATTCTATTCTATTCCTATTCTATTATTTTTCCTATTCATATTCCTATTCTATTATTTTTCCTATTCCTATTCCTATTCCTATTCCTATTCCTATTCCTAATTCGATTCGATTTGATTCGATTCTTCATTCCATTATTCTATTCTATTCTATTCTATTCCTATTCCTATTCCATTATTTTTCCTATTCCTATTCCTATTCCTATTCCTATTCCTATTCCTAATCCTAATCCTAATTCGATTCGATTTGATTCGATTCTTCATTCCATTATTCTATTCTATTCTATTCTATTCTATTCTATTCTATTCTATTCTATTCTATTCTATTCTATTCTATTCTATTCTATTCGATTCAATTCAATTCGACTCTACTCTATTCTACTCTATTTTAGTCTGAGAAACGGCTGCAGTGCTCCATCTAGTGGACAGAAGAAAGAATAGCACCCAATAGTAATGACACTTTACTGCACTGCCATCTGAATACTGTACAGGTTAATTCTCAACTTACATTTCGTTTAGTGACCATTCAAAGTTACAACGGCACTGGAAAAAGTGACCGTTTTTCACAGCTACAACCTTTCCAGCATCCGCGTGATCTCAAAATTCAGATGCTTGGCAACTGATTCATTATTTATGACCCTTGTTGTGTCCCAAAGGTCATGTGATCCAGTGGTGGGTTCCTCCCGGTTCGGTCCGGTTTGGCCGAGCCGGTAGCGGTGATGATATGACGTCACCGAACCGGTTCTCCCCCCTGCCCTCCCACCCCCCCCACCCCCCCACGTTATTCTTACCTTTTATTTGGTCCCACCCCCAATCTATTGCTGCCTCCTGAGTCCCAGCTGATGACTAGAGGGAAAAAAACTGTTTAAACTCTTGCTGAGGGGCTTCAAAGGGCCGTCCTACAGCTGATCAGTGTTAAAAGCAAACAAATGAGTCGGGTCGAAAGTGCGAGGACTGGTCGTAAGTGCGAGGACCTTCCAGAAATGACTCTGACCAGCTAGCCACGCCCACCTAGTCACATGACCTCCAAGCCACACCCACAAAATAAGCCACGCCCACAGAACCGGTAGTAAAAAAATTTAGAACCCACCCCTGATGTGATCCTCTCTTGTGACCTTCGGACAAGCCAAATCCACGGGGAAGTCAGATTCGCTTAACAACCGGGTTGCTAACTGATCAACTGCAGTGACTGACTTAACAACGGAGACAAGAGAGGTCGTAAAATGGGACGAAATTCACTTAACACATCTCACTTAACAGCAATAAACTTTGGGGCTCCATTGTGGTTAAATCGAGGATTACCTGTGCTAAATTTCCAGTCTGAAAGGCATTCAGCTTTCTGAAGAAAACAAGCAATTCAACTTCCTTTGGGCCATTACGATAATTGAGGCAAATGTACTGTTGACAATAGGTAAAGATCCCTGTGTGCTGTGATCAAAATACTACCGCAGGGAATGTAGTTTACAGATTAACCGAGTTGGAAGGGACCTTGTGGGTCATCTAGTCCAACCGCACCCCACCCAAGCAGGAGACCCTACATCATGTCTGACAAATGGCAGTCCGGTCTCTTCTTGAAAGCTTCCAGTGATGGAGTTCCCACAACGTCCAAAGACAACATTGGTTG
Source organism: Pituophis catenifer annectens (assembly GCF_029215685.1). Lineage (NCBI taxonomy): Eukaryota > Metazoa > Chordata > Lepidosauria > Squamata > Colubridae > Pituophis > Pituophis catenifer. The sequence continues at coordinate 9,555,531 of NW_027256888.1, forward strand.
AATGTTCTCACTGTCAGAAAACGTCTCCTTATTTCCAGGTTGAATGTCTCCTTGATCAGTTTTCATCCATTATTCCTTGACTGGACTTCCGGTGCTTTGGAAAATAGCTTGACCCCTTCCTCTCTGTGACAGCCCGTCAAATATTGGAAGATTTGCTATCATGTCTCCCGTGGTCCTTCTCTTCACTAGACTAGCCATGCCCAGTTCCTGCAACCGTTCTTCGTATGTTTTAGTCTCCAGTCCCCTAATCATCTTGGTTGCTCTTCTCTGAACTCTTCCTAGAGTCTCCACATCTTTTTTATAGTTTGGTGACCAAAACTGGATGCAGTACTCTAGGTGTGGTCTTACTAAGGCTTTATAGAGTGGTGTTAGTACCTCCCTTGATCTTGATTGTATCCCTCTGCTAATGCAATTTAGGATTGCATTGGCTTTTTTGGCTGCTGCTGCACACTGCTGGCTCATATTTAAGACTCCAAGATCCCTCTCACAGTTACTGCTATTAAGCCTGGTTTCACCCAGTCGATATGTGTACTTTTGGTTAGTAACAAGAGATTCCTTCTTTTATTTAAATCTGATAATTTTGGAGAGCCCTGCAAAGGTTTTATCAGATACAGATGTTTATATGTACTGCTATAGTCTTGTATGGAAGTTATCAGTTACTAGTCTAGTGAAGAGAAGGACCAGGGGAGACATGATAGCAGTGTTCCTATATTTGAGGGGCTGCCATAGAGAGGAGGGGGGCTCAACCTGTTTTCCAACTTTAAAACCTGCATGGTGATTGTTTCGATATTTTTTTTTTCGTTCCACATTTTCAACTATTTGGGTAATGAAAACTGCAAAAAAAACAGAAGCTGTTAAAAATCAAGACCTGCGGATAATTGGGGATGACAACAGTGAATCATTTATCTTTGATTGCTTCCTGGGTCCAGTATTACTAATTTAGCACTCTTGAGTTACTGCATTTCTTATTTTATTAAGCTCATTTGAAAGGATAATATTCTGCCTGGGAAGAAGAAATATTTAAGGATTCTGCATGTTTCAAACATGCTCGTAGATAACAGCAGCATCTCTAGAGCAGCCCGTTGCTTTTCCTGCCTCAGTATATGAACAAAGTTGCAGCTGCATTAATGAGATGATTCATTAAAGGTAATGTGATTTTTTTTTTAAAAAAAGTAAGATTTTATTTTGAGACTCAGAGAGAATTCTGAAAAACATCAAGAACGATATCTCCATACAGCGGTTCTACACACGTTGTTTCACTTGGCTTCTGTTGTGGCCCGCCAGCGGCCTGCGCGGATTGTGGCTGATCCCAACGAGGAGGAGGCTAGTGTGGTGTCGCGCCAGCAGCCTGCGCAGCCGGTGCTCATGTCGGACAGCGAGGAGGCCGAAGAGGATGTGATGCCAGAGGCAGAGACTCAGCCAGGGACTTCAGAACCTCCAGAGGCTCCTTCAAGTGGAGAGAGTGAAGTGGAGGAGCCTCTCCTCAATGCTCGGGCACGCAGGGCTGCCAAAAGGCAGGAGTGGCTACTCAGGAGGAGGAGGTCTACTCGAGAGTAGGGCTTGAGGATAATTGGCCGCTCCCTTAGCCTATTTAAGTCGCACGCAGCTAGTGCTTTCTTGCTAGAAACGACGTCTCATTACTACAGAGCATCTTGGAGAGCGAGCAACTTCTCATATCTGGTTTTCTGGGATGGTTGTCAACCTTTGTCGGACTTTGTTCTTAATAACTTTGATAAGGACCCTTTGCACGGGAAGCCTGCATTCTTGAAAGGGGTTTGTTTGGAATTAAACAGTGTTTGTGAAGCTTGGTGTGTGTCACATTCTCTGGGAATCTGAAGCTGGGGCAGAACAGCTTCAAGTTGACTAGATCAACAATCATTTTGTTCAACTTTATACGTCTGTTAAGTATCATTACCTAAAACACTTGTTTAGATCAGAGGTCTGCAACCTTAACACTCAAAGAGCCATTTGAACCCGTTTCCCTCAGAAAAGGAAACACCGGGAGCCACAAAACCCTTCCTGTGCCTGACTATTTCTTGAGCGGCCACAAAACTAGCCTATGTAGTTGAATTAAATGTTCTGTTTTCTTCTGAAACTTTTCTTCTCTTGGATTTATCCATGGTTGGCCTCCGGGGGGTTGAAAAGCTCAATAAATCACATGTCAACGGGTGTCGCACATTGGCGGTTATGACACGTTTTGAGTGACAGGGAGCCGCAGCAGAGGGATGAAAGAGCCACATGCGGCTCCATAGCTGCAGGTTGCTGACCCCTGGTTTAGATTAAACATAATGAGTGTAGCAATTCCAAGTGGGCAAAGCAGCCTATTATTTTGACGTCTAGGCAATTTCACACCCTTAAGCAAAAGATGATTTCTATACTTGGATATCGCATAATGTTTGAATGTTTATGAATCACTGCTGTACACATTTTATATGCCTGTGATATTTGGGGGGGGGGAAATGTCACAATAGATATGGAGCAGTATTGCAGGCTAACTCTACCCACTGCCAGGAGTTCGATTCTGAGTGGCTCAAAGTTGATTCAGCCTTCCATCCGTCCGAGGTTGGTAAAATGAAGACCCAGATTGTTGGGGGGCAATATGCTGACTCTGTAAACCGCTTAGAGAGGGCTGTAAAGCACTATGGGGTACTATATCTAAGTGTTATTGCTATATATATAGCTGTCTGGTTCTATCTATCTGGTCAAAAGAGCCTTGGTGGCGCAGCAGACTAAAGTGCTGTTAAATAGCACCAGCTGCCTGCAATTACTGCAAGTTTGAATCTCACCAAGGCTCAAGGTTGACTTAGCCTTCCATCCTTCCGAGGTAGGTAAAATGAGGACCTGGATTGTGTGGGCTGACTTTGTATAAAAAAAGAACACCGCTGGGGGGGGGGGGGGCGAAAGCCCTACTAAACAGGTATATCAAAAGTATGAAGGCTATTGCTTAACACATTGTAAGCCGCCCTGAGTCTCTGGAGAAGGGCGGCATATAAATCTAATCAATCAATCAATCAATCAATCAATCAATCAATCAATCAATATCTGTGCAGAAAACCAAGACTAGGAATTACTATCTGGATATGTCAGAATACAGGCAGGCAATTTCTACACTTACCATATTTTTCGGACTATAAGACGCACCGGAGTATAAGACACATCTTAGTTTTTGGGGAGGAAAATAAGAAAAAAGCTGATTGGCGGGTGGATCGGTCTCCCAGAATACCCCCAATCAGCTGTTCCCAGAGGTGAACTTTAGCAACAGGTTTGTTGGTTGTGAGCTCTGTACCTTGCTTTTTCAGCCTCTGAAACCTCTGTTTCAGAGGTTGGGTGGGGCTACGTTCGGTGTATAAGACGCACCCAATTTTTCACCCTCTTTTAGGGGGGGAAAAGGCGAGTCTTATACTCCAAAAAATATGGTATGTCTCAAAGCCAACTTAGTGACAATTTAAACACCAAATTATTCAGAAGTTTCAAATAAAGAAAAACGATATATAACTTTACAAAAAAAGACTTGAAAATGAGTAATACACATTTTTTTTATTTTTAACAGGAAAAGTACAATTAGTTTCCCTTAATTTAAAAATTAAATTTAAAAAGCCCTGATCTCAAAATAGTAGTTTTAATTAGAAATTAAATCTGTTTAAAAATCATCTCTTCTTGAAGCCTGAAATTATGTTTATCTGAGACATCTTTTTTCAGAAATAACTACTGTTATTATCAGTTCAGCTTTTCATTTAAACACTGAGCAGCGTATTCTGTAGTAGATTATAAAAAGGCTCTATTTCTCACAATTTTAGAACATGTGTTTTTTTTATTTTATTAGCGTATTTTATACAGACATCAGCTGCATCATCTGTATAGATCAAAATTGCAATTATTCTTTCAATAAAGGAAAACACAATTATTCCATTTTCTTAACAGAAAACATTCCGTACAGTTCTCTTTGCCATATCAAGATCAGAGACAATCTTAATGTTTGAAAATTAGCAACTACTACGGAGTTTATATGCATGAACGCAAGTCAACATGCCAAACCCTTTTTCCACATTATTTCAGTTGTCAGAAAGGTCTTGGGAGTATCATGGCTGGCAAAAACGGAAATCCACACTTCTTCAAGCTCTCACCCAGGGAGAAGTTTTTATTTTCTTTCAAATGGATCAGACCACACTTTTAATCCTACAGGTAAACATATGATTAGAGAGCTTAGAATTATTCCTTTTAATATCGGTATCAGTGCAAGGAGATAGTTCCCAGTTGTAAACATGCACACATCAAAGGAAAAATCTCAATAACCCATATAATTTACCATATTTTTCGGAGTATAAGACGCAGCTTAGTTTTTGTGGAGGAAAATAAGAAAAAAGTTGATTGGCAGGTAGACCGGCCTCCTGGAATACCCCAAATCAGCTGTTCCCAGAGATGAATTTTAGCAACAGGTTCCTTGGTTGTGAGCTCTGTGCTCTGTGCCTTCTGATAGTTGCAGAGTCAACTCTTTCAGTTATTTTAAAGAGCTAAGTGCTTTATGCACCAAAATCAGACTGTGATCCATGTTAAAATGTGTTTTCATCATTTACTAATTTACCAATCAAAAACAATTCAAATAACAGTTGTGACTTTGGAGTGTGCTCGACTATAAACTAGCCATGTTTTAGGCTAATGTGCTGTACAAAGCTACCGTATTTTTCGGAGTATAAGGCGGACCTTTTTCCCCCCTAAAAGGGGGTGAAAATTTAAGGATGTCTTATACACTGAATGTAGCCCCGCCCACCCACTGGCCCCCACCCTTTGGCCTCTGCCTCCCAGCAGTTTACCTTCTTGCAGCAAACAGCAAAAAAAAACCCAGCTCCTTTCAGCTTCAGCATAGCTTAATTAGTTAATTAGTACAAGTTGATTGGATCGGCCTCCCGACTCTCAGCTGTTTTGTTCTCAGCTGTTTTGTGCAGGCCTCTGCTGCTTGCTGCAAAGAAGAAAATTGCTGGAGCAGATTTTTTTCCCACTTGTGCTAATCAAGCTATGCTGAAAATAAAAATGAAAGTAAAGCAGGCTGTTTGCTGCAAGGAGGCAAAATTGCTCAGAGGCAGAGGCAGAGGCAGAGGGAGATTTCTTTTTCTTCTTTTCCTCACCAAAAAAGGTAGATGCGTCTTATAGTCCGGTGCATCTTATACTCTGAAAAATACGGTAATCGTTACCAAAACCAGAAAATTGGATTTAATAAAGAAATTGAATTACAGGCAAATATTTTTGTGAGAATACAATTGATCTGTGTCACTTAAGACAACCTGAAGTTAAACAGCTGCCATCTGTTTCAGGACTTTGTCTCCCAATGAAGTACTTGCAAAATAGTGATGCTAGTGTGAAACTGAGAGTTACTTTTATAGAGAATAGCCACTGCTGGCAAACAGGTTGAAACAATCTGTCCCTTGAACAATATTGAGGGAACATTTGCTTTTGAGGGAAACAAATCACAGCCATGTCTGAAGGAGGTATCTTAATATAGAGCAGAGTATTTACATGTTTTCCTTCTTTTCAACAAAAGAGGCATAAACTAAGGTCCAACCTGCATCTGTTTTCCAATTTATATTTCCAAAATTGAGCAGGAGTAAAATATATGTAGATGACAAACAGTGCACACTCGGGAACAATTTTCCAAGCAGTAGAAGAATGACTCAACCAAGTAGAAACTATCAACTTAAAAATGTATCTCATATCTTCAGGCTGGCATCCAAATTAAACTCCACTGCTTATCAATTTTGGAATAATTATTTAAACCATAATATTCCTGAACAGACACACCTCAAATAGTAATTTAGAGATATACCTGGAGGCTGTACATCTTCTTGGATAATGCCAGCTCGATTTATACTTTGTGCCTTTTCTAATAAATATAAAATACATAAGTAAGTAAAATGTACACTTAGTTGACTTACAACTCAATATTCTTGAATATGTTTAATCTGGCATTTAAGGCTAAGTCTCACAACAGCTATTTCTTACCCTTCTGTATCTGTTCCCTGCTTTCAGACCAAAACCCCAACACCATTCTATGCAATTTTCTTAATTTCTTGAATTTACTCCTGTAGACTTCTGCGTTGTTCTTCCATCTTTCCTACAATGCATCTGGCTCTTATATCCCATTAGACTTTGTTACTGACCAGGCTAAGATTTTGCTTATGCAAACTTACATACACACAAGCCCATGTCTCTATCTATTAACCTAATAGCATAGTACTCAATATAATACTACTACTAATAATAATACTAATAGCTCCTTACTCGGAACTGCCTATATACTCAGGTTAACAGGTAACTTACGTTTTGGTTAGGACTTAAATTGTTTTTACCAGTCCCAGACCGTGAATCAAACTGAAGATTAAGTCAATAATATAGCACTTTCCTACTAGAACACCAGTGGAACTGCAAAAGACTGCGCTACTTGGAACAATGTACATTTTAAGAAGATACTTGGTTGATGCCTAGGACGCTGACAGCAACCCGTATCAACCATCAGTGCCAGTCAATGATATTTGTGATACATTTTTAAAGGTTCAGTTGACTTGAGTTTCATGTTTAATGAATAAAAGTTTATAATAATAAAAGTTTAATAATAAATAATTTTTACCAGTCCCAGACTGTGAATCAAATTGAAGATTAAATTTTAAATGTTCAGTTGACTGAGTTTCATGTTTTATGAATAAGTTTATAATAATAATTTTTACCAGTCCCAGACTGTGAATCACATTGAAGATTACATTTTAAATCTTCAGTTGACCGAGTTTCATGTTTAATGAATAAAAGTTTATAATTATTATTATTATTATTATTATTTTACCAGTCTCAGACTGTGAATTAAGTTGAAGATTAAATCTATAATAATAATATCCACATTCGCCTATCCCAGCTCCTTGGTAGGTAGACAAACATGCCAAATCCAGTTGAACACCTGGCTGACAAACCATAATATGTATTATTGTTGTTGTTGTTGTTGTTGTTGTTGTTTTACCTTTTTTATTCATTGAACATGCAACTTAGTCAATTGAACATTTAAAAATGTATCACAAATACCACTGACTGGCGCTAATGGCTGCTACGGGTTGTTGTTGCTGTTATTATTATCATTTATATTTGTTATTTGTTAAACATGCAACTCAGTCAATAGAACATTTAAAAATGTATCACAAATACCACTGACTGGCGCAAATGGCTGCTATGGGTTGTTGTTATTATCAGGATCCGGTTTGTAGGGGCAATAAGCTGACTTCGTATAAAATAGAACACTGCTCGGGGGGGCCAAAAAAGCCCTACTAAGCAGGTATATACAAAAGTATGAAGGCTATTGCTTAACGCACTGTAAGCCGCCCTGAGTCTCCAGAGAAGGGCGGCATATAAATCAAACTAATAAATAAATAAATAAATTTATGAACATATTTCTTGGACTTTTAACTGAAAGATTTCAGAAAGCCATTTATTTGGTTTTTTTTTTTAAAACTTTGTACTGATATAGGATATTTTCCATTATAAGCCACTCTTATAAAAGGTTGCCATTTTGAAGGCATATAAGAAAAGCATTACATAAATATATCATGATTAATTAATAATAATTATTAATAATTAATAAATAATTAATATTATAATAAACTGCTAAATTAATCATAAACTTTTATTTCTTCAGCGCATCCCCCCTGCAGACGCCATTTATTTAATTGATTGGTTTTTTTTAATCCATTAAAAAGCTGATTTAAAATTTATTGATTTATTTAATCAATAAAATACCTAATAATACCCCTGTTTGTTTGTTTGTTTTTTAAAAAAAGGAGAGGACGGTGTCTTGAGGCTGCCCTCTCAACCGACTTTAGAGGAGGTCTGCAATGGGGGGGGAGGGGGAGGACTAGTTCCCAACCGCCATTCTGATTGCAGCCCGGATTTTAAATGAGGGGAGTTATGGGACGGCCATTGTTTATTCCACTGAAAGGCGTCCCACTGACCTCAACTAAGCCCAGCAGGTCAGCTCTGACCTCCCTCAAGGCCTCAGCCTCCCCTCAGTTTCAGCTTCCCCTCCCCTCCCGCCCCCCAAGGAAAGGCCGGAGCCGGCGAAGAAGGCCGCGGGCCCTCCCTTACTGTAGTCCCCCAGGTGGGTCATGGGGTAGAAGAAGATGGGGTAGAGGGTCAGGCCCACCGCAGCAGCGAAGCCGCCGAAAACCAGGACGTAGCGCCCGAGGGGCGCCATTTCTACCCGACAGGAACCGGAAACGGAAGTCCGGCTTCTTTTTCCGCTTCCGGTTCCTGCGCTCCGCCAGCCAGGCGGCGCTCGAATGCCCGTGCGGCGTCCCAGAGCGTCCGCGCCTGACCCCTAGTGGCGGCCGCCTGGAAGTAGCAAAGGCTCCGCGAGGAGACGCGTGAAAAGAGGAACCGTCCGGATGGTTGCAATCCGGGTTTGCTAGCCTGCAAGCCTCCCCAGTCCCCCAAAAAAACGGCATTACCGTCGTAATGCCGAGCGATCTTCGTGGGCATCTTGTTCTTTGGAGATTTTAAAATTTGGTGTCTGGAAAGAGAAAATAATAAACATGATATATAAGGAAGGAGGCGATTTGGCCAAGCAGGAGTTTCCAAAAGTGGCTTTTGCTCTCCGAAATCAAATGATTTGTCAGATCGTGTAGTCTGGTTTTCGGTGGGCTGGGAAGGAGAGGGGCGTTCGCTTTGCGGGGCTGGTTTCCTGGCGGACGTCTCACTGCTGGACTAGGTAACCTCATCAGTGCTGACGAAGGAGGTGGGATTTTGCTCGCCGCTTCTCTTCAGGGCTCTTTGCCGGTTTGTGTGGGGATGATGGTCTTGGTGGTCCTTTGGTTGGGCTGTTTGGCTTCTTTGGGGGTTCCTTGACTGTGGTGGTGGGGATGTTGTGGACTTGCTCATTGGTCTGATCAACCCAATTGATCAACCCAATTGATCACCAAACTCCAAATCAAATCGGAGTTGATCTCTGCTGATCTGGGTGCTGATTAGGTTGGATTTACAGCAGAGCAACAATCAAGTCAACAACACCCCCATCAAGGCACCAAAGGACCTCCAAGACCATCATCCCCATCGACACAGACAGGGAAGTCCCTACAATATCAACGGAGAGTATATAAACCCTTCTGCCTTCTAGCACTGATGATGTTGCCTAGTTCGGCAGTGAGACGTCTGCCAGGAAACCAGCCCGCCCAGCGAACGCCGCTCTCCTTCTGCAAGAAAACAAGGAAGCTCAGAGAGCCCCAAGGACTCCTCATGTCCACCCAGGGCTATAAATATTTTCCTTTGTGGGCGCTCTGCTTAACCGATTTCCCTCTCTGAAGGATTAGCGTTTATCCAGCCACCCATTGAAGATTTGCACGAGTCTCCAAAGCGGATTTTAAATGTTCTCTCCTTTGGCCCTCATAACTTGGACGTAGCCTCCCAAGTGCGGGATTCATTGTCTAGCTTGGAAATAAACAATCACCAGCCAAAACGTCCAAGAGAAAACAATGGTAATTTTATTCTTCACTTTGCACGCACAGGTACAGTGGACACACCCTAAATCAGTGACAGCTAACCTTTTTCTCTTCATGTGGCAGAAGCGTGCGTCCGTGCAGGCAAGGGTGCGCGTGTTGGTACCCATAATTCAATGGGCACCGCCTCATGCACGTGCGCATGACCCCCCCTCCCCATGTGCATGTGCACGCACCCCTGTTCTTCCTGCGCATGCGCGTGAGGGGCGGGATTCAAAAATTTTAGCAACCTGCAACATGGCGGTGGGGTGGGAATTTTCGCCCTCCCCAGGCTCCAGAGGCTTTCCTTGAGCATCTGGGAGGGCAAAAACAGCCTTCCCCGTACTCACACTCCCTGCACATCCTGAAAATCACCTGGTTGGCGGGAGGCGCACACACACACAATACAACTGAGCTGGGTGACAGCTCATGTGCCTGCAGAGAGGGCTCTGTGTGCCAGCTGTGGCATGCGTGCCATGGGTTCACCGTCACGGCCCTTATGTTCTCTAGTACTGTTACAAATTTACCTCCCGCCTCTTCTTCATTGGCTTACTAATTATGATGTCTCAACCTATCCAAAGTATCTAAAGTGCATACATTATCTGCGCCCCGATTACATCTCCCACTACTCTAATTCTATCTCCCCCTGCCTGTTGTGGCGTGTCAGCGGCCTGTGCAGATTGTAGCCGATTCCGACAACGAGGAGGCTGGTGTGGTGCTGTGCCAGCAGCCTGTGCAGCTGGTGCTTGAGTCGGACAGTGAGGAGGCTGGAGAAGATGTGGTGCCAGAGGCAGGGATTCAGCCAGGGCCTTCAGAACCTCCAGAAGCTCCCATAAGTGAAGAGGACGCCTCTTCTCGATGCACGGGCGCGCAGAGCTGCCAAAAGGCAGGAGTGGCTCTTCAGGAGGAGGTCTCCTTGAGAGTAAGGCTTGGGGCTAATTGGCCACTCCCTTAGCCTATTTAAGAAGGAATGCCACTTGCAACAAGCTGTAGGGAACAACTTTAGTTCACTCTCTTTCGTATCTGCAAAACTGCTTCTGGGCTTTCTGCCAACTCTAGTAAGACTGTGATTACCTTATCTTAGAATTCTGGTAGGTTGTTAAGACAGTTCATTAACAGCCTTTGAATGATAAAGACTAAGTTATTTGAGTAAAATAAGCTTTGTGTGTGCTGCATTCTTTGGGGTCCATAGCTGGGGC